>NW_026125872.1:0-134825 GCF_943737965.1 Phodopus roborovskii
GGTTCTGAATTAAGACTTAGTCTTCGTGGAAATATCCTTTCATGAATATGAAATATCCTTCTGGATTTCTTTTCAAAATATTATTCTGATGCATATTTCATTAGATACGATATCTTTTCCTGCTTGTTTCTTATGCTCATCAAATTAGAAAAATTGCTACTCAAACTTTTCATGTGTGTAGGAGGAGGAGAACCCGGTTTTCATACTCATTATATTACCCCTTGTATAAGTATATTACGTCCATTGATATTAAGGAATATTAATTATCTGTGACTGTTAATTCTTCTTTGATATTTAAAATAATTTATTTAACGTTCCATTACCACTTTGCCACCACTCATCTACTCTCTGCTTCCCCTACCCTCTCATCTGTTCCTCAGACAGAGTGTCCACTAAGTTTCTCCCTTCCTCCACTTGAGGCAGGACTAAGACTCCTTTCCACCCCACACAAACCAGTGTCTCAGCTGTATGAGGTATCTCTTCATATAAAATAGGCTATACTATCTCGGTTTGTGAATTAGAGTTAGAACCATTTATTATCTGAGAGACACCCTTGACCCCTATATTAAGGGAGTATAGTTTAGTCTTATGTAGTGCCCCCATTATCAAACCAGAGTCCCTGATTTCTCACTACCTTGGGTCAAGCTTATTCTGCAGGTTTTCCCATCATGGTCTTGACTGCTTTATTCATATTATTACTCCTACCTCACCAGTGTGTACTCTTGGAGCTTTGCCAAATGATTACTGGTGTATTTATGCATCTATTTCCATCTGTTTCTGCAAGAGTGTAATTGCTTCTCAAGGGTTTTAGATTGTTGGTTTGGGTATCATCTGCTTTATATCTACTACACACACACACACACACACACACACACACAAACACACACACACATATATATATATATATATATATATATATTTAATCTTTCTGAATTTTGGGTACTTGTCTTGGTAGTTTTATTTTGGTTCTGTTTCATGTGCCTACAAATTTTAGGATGTTGCTGGTTCTGATCACTAATGAGTATGCCATTGTGTACAGCACCACATTATCTTTATAGTTTTTTCAGTTGATAGTCATATAGGTTGTTTTCCAAGATTTAGACTTTATGAAATATGTGGCTATAAACATATATAATCAAGTATCCTTGTAGTATAATTGAAAGCATTCTTTGTGTATGACTACTTCATACTTTCCTTGTATTGTTATTTGCAGATATAGAAAAAGAAAGAAAAAACAATTTACATAAAACTGTTTGCACAAAAAGATAAGGTAAATAAAGGTATAAACTGTGTTTATAATTGTTTACATTGAGTGACTTTGTGCTATATTGTCATACCATAATATCATTAATTTTACACTGCCATCCCAGTGGAATTATTTTTCCCCATATCATGGGGTACAAAAGTAGAGGAGAGCTGAAGAGGATGCAGTGTTTTCTTTGGATATGTTACTAGTGTCCTGTATAGTCTTTAGTATTCACAAGATAAGAGGTGATTCCATTCAGGGCATGTCTAAGTGCATGAATAATAGCCTTGAAAGTGATGCAAATTACTCTTCCAAAGATATGGTACTCATACGTAACACAGTCTGAGAAAAAGTTGTTCAAAAGCTTTTTTTTTAGCCAATATCCTCTTTCCGAAAGATGTAAGCTTATAATAATTAAACCTCAGAATAACCAATCATGTCTTGAGTTTTCCATTGTTATACTTCATTATGTAAGATGTCAAACTATATTATTTTTATTTGTTTTATTCATTAATTTCATTTTTCTTATTTTATATATTGATTCAACTGCCCTTTTCCTCACTCCCTCCCTTGTACTTCTTCCTCCCTCCCTCCAACCCACTTGCCCTCCTACTACCCTCCTATCCCATTACACCCCTATTACACAGTGAGGGTGATGACTTCCAATAGGGATCAACAAAGTCTGTCATGTCGTTTGTAGTAGGCCCTCCATCCAACCTCTATGTTTAGGGAGTATCCATTCATGGGGGGGATGTGTTCCCAACTTTCTTTTGTGCACCAGGGATACATACTGGTTCCACAGTCAGAGGTCCCTTGACTGCTGAAGCCTTTAGTGAGACCTAAGATCAGGGTGTGTGATTTAGTACAATTCTGGTTTCCCAAACTGTCAGTATAGGGTCTATTACACAGTCTCTCTTGTTCAGGTCAGCTGTCTCATGTGGGTTTCTGTAGCCTGGTCTAGTCTCCATTTTCTTATCACTCCCTTACAGCATCTGAATTCCAGTTTTTCAGTGATTACCTGTGGGTATCTGCTTCTGTTTCCACTGAGCTACTAGTTATGGTAGATAAGTTAGTCATCAATCTCATTATCAGGGAAGAACATTTGGGTAGGCTTCCACTGTTTCTCAGGGATTGTTATTTGGGGTCATCCTTGTAGGTCTCTGGACATTTCTCTAGAATAATTTTTCTCTTCAAACCTACTAATGGCACCCTATTTTATGGTATCTCTCTCTTTTTCTCTCATCTTTTCCTCCATTGACTCAATCTTCCTAGTCCCACATACTTTCCTCTCTCCCCTTCTCTTTCTCCTAGCTCCATCTCCAGTCATTATCCCACACTCCTAATATGCTCAGATATCTTGTTCCTTTCCCCCTACTATGAAGGACCTTCTAAGGAATCTCAGTAACTTACTCGTTGTATCTTAACTCTCTGGCATTGAGAAGCTAATCACTGGTGATGCTTTATCTATGTTAAAACCCATATATGAATGAGTACATACCATGTTTCTCATTTTTGTTCCAGGGTTGCTCTCATTCAGGAATGGTTTCTTCAAATTCCATACATTTGCCTGTGAACTTCAAGATTACAATTTTTCCACTGAGTAGTATTCTATTTTGTTAATTGCTACAACTTCGTAATTCATTCTTTAGTTGAGAGGCATCTAAGTTGTTTTCCAGGTTTTTTGCTATTAAAAATAATGCTGCTACATAGTTGATCTCTTTTGTTGCATGGATGCCAAAGAGTGGGATTGCCAAATCCTATAATTGACTGATTTCAATTTTTTACTGAGGGAACCACCATACTAATCTCCAAAATGGCTGTATAAATTTGCACTCCCACCAGCATTAGAGGGGTATTCTCCTTTCTCAACATACTGCCAGCATAAGTTGTCATTGGTGTTAATAAATTTAGCGATTCTAGTAGGAGTAAGACATGATTTTCCAAGTTGTTTTTTATTTGCATTTCCTAATAGATGAGGATGTTGATTACTTTCTTAAGAATCTTTCAGCTGTTTTGATTGTCTCTCTTGAGAATTCTTCATTCAGTTCTGTACCCTAATTTTAAATAAGGTCATTTGGTGTTTTTGTGTCAGCTTCTTCAGCTCTCTGTCAGATGTAGGTTTGGAGAAGACCTTTTCCCAGTGTGTGTGTTGCCATTCTGGTCTTGTCAACTGTGTCCTTTGCCTTACCCTAGCTTCTCAGTCTATACCATCATCAAGTTATGCCAGTACCATTTTTTAAAGATGATTTCCTCCTCCCATTGTATACTTTTATCTGTTTTGTTTTGTCAAAAATCAGATGATTGTAGGTGTGTAGGTTATTATCAGAGTTTTTTTATTTAATTCCTTTAGCATACCTACTTTTTGTGCCAATAAAAGCTATTTTCAGAATTTTAGTTCTATACTACAGCTTGAAATCAAGGATCGTGCTGCATCACGAAATTCGTTTATTGTGTATATGGTTGTTTTTGGTTATTCTGGGTCTTTTGTAAGTGGAGAATTTTTCTGAGATCTTGATGGGGATTGCAGTGAATTTGAGATTTCTTTTGACAAGTTTTCTATCTTTACTATATTTATCCCACCTATCCAAGAGAATGGATCAGTTTTATGGTATCTTCTTTAATTTACATCTTTAAAGACACAATGTTCTTGCTATATAAGTATTTCTCTTATTTGTAAGCATTAGTTGAAGATACTTTATGTTATTTGTGACTATTTGTAATGGGTGATGTGTCTCTGTTTTATTTCTGAGCCCCATTATCATCTGTTATAGAAGGGCTACTGATTTTTTTTTTTGACATTCTCTTGTATCCTGATAGTTTGCTGAAAGTGTAAATCAGCTTGTAGCAGTTCCCTTATAGAGTTTTTTGTGTCCCATATGTAAACTGTCATATCATATGCAAATAGTGACAGTTTGACTTCCTTCTATTTGTAACCCATTGATCTCCTATTGTTGTCTTATTGTTTTTAGTTAGATCTCTTCAAGTACAATATTGAAGAGGTATGGTCAGAGAGAGCAAACTTATCTTGTTCCTGATTTTAGAGGAATCACCTTAAGCTTCTCCCATTCTGTTTGATGTTGGCTATGTACCTGCTTATTCCTGATCTCCTCAAGATATTTACCCTTGAAATGGTGTTGAATTTTGTCACAGGCTTTTTCAGTGTCTAGTGAGATGATCTGTGGTTTTTTCTTTTCAGCTTTTTTTATATGGTGGGTCACATTGATAGATTTTTTCAAATGATGAACCATGGATGAAGCTTCCTTTGTCATGATGGATGATTTCCTTGATGTGTGCTTGGATTTGATTCGCTAGTATTTTATTGAGGTGTTTCTCATTTTGTGTTCATGAAGGATATTAGTCTGTAGTTCTCTTTCTTATTTGTATCTTCGTGTGGCTTGAGTACTTGGGTACTTGTGGCCTTGTAGAGTTTGGTAATGAATCATCTGTTTCTATTGTGTGAAACCATTGAGGATTATTGGTATTAGCTCTTCTTTGGATTTCTGGTAGAAGTCTACACTTGCAGCCAACTTGCTCAGGGCTTTTTTTGTTAGGGAGGCTTTTGATGACTGCTTCTATTGCATTAGGCTGTATTGGTGTATTATCTAGAGGATGCTCCCTCCCACAGCAGGTGGTGAGTCATGGGGATGCCCCGCTGAAACCCCGGTCTCTAGACCACAGTGCACTACAGGGAAAGCCCAAGCTAAGGACAATGTTCCTTCTAACAAATCCACCAAAATCCACACAACCTAGGAGAGAGAGAGAATTTGAGAGCATTTTCGGGAGGGGAGGAGAGAACTTGAGGCTGCACTGAGCATTCTCTGTTCTAAGAGGCATAAGTGGAGAGCAGGGCATGAGAAATGTGCTCATGTTTGGTCAGGGGTGGATGTGGGGGGGGGGAAGGTGGGACAGGGGTAGCAGTGGGGCATGGTGGGGATGGTGTGTGGGGGGTTAAGGGTGTGTATGGTTTTCTAGATGGACTGTCAAAGTGCACTATTAATGGCAAAGGCTGCAGGGTCAGGGAGGTGTTATGAGGGGTGATGGGTGGGTTGTGCATGCCCTGGGCCAGCTCGTAGCTCCAGTAGGGCATGGAAGGGGCTTTTAGAGGCAAATCAGGGAAGGGGGGAAGTGGAGGGAAGGGAAGGTTGGGGTGCGGGTATTGAAAGCACACTTTGTGCATTCATTCTAGGGTTAGCAACAACAGTGGCAGCCAAGTCTCAAGGATGACAGTGTGTCTGCCCCCTTGAGGCTAATGGTCTCAAGGCGGTGAGACATGGGGAGGCCCCTGTTGGTCCCTGTGCCTGGCACCACAGTGCACTACAGGGACAGCCCAAGTGAAGGGACAATATGCATTCTAACCAATCCACCAAACCCCACACAACTTAGGATAAAGAGAATTTGAGAGCTCATGTGGCAAGGGCAGATGAGGCTTGCACTAAGCATGCTCTGTTCTAGGATACCAAGCGGGCCTGGAACACTGCACCATCCACACAACCAGAGAAGTCTATGCCCAACAGAGGTAGAGCTGTGTGTGAAGTGAATTTGAGGGCAGCCTGAGGCCTGAGGGAGGAGCCTGCATCATTTCTCTCCTCTGGGGCGGTGGCAGAGTCCTGGTGGGGTGAACTTGCCTAAGCCACGGGTAGTCAGTCAGTGGTAGTAGAGCTGGGAGTAGTCATCAGTGCTGTGCTGAAAAGATGGCCAGGCTGTGAGGGGGCTGCACTTGGGCTGGTGATCCTGAGTTTGGATCCTAGGGAGTGAGAGTCACAGCCACTGCTTGCTGGGCCTGTTTTCTGCCCACTCCCCTTACAACCTCGGACTGAGTATTACCTCCTGGGTCTCCCTTTGCGGGCAGCTGGCTCCTGCCACTCCATGAAGCACAGCATGTGCCCCACATCCAGCATGGCAGGAATAGCAGTGGCCACACCCAAGGCTGCCTAAGGTGCTGGCACTAGACTCCTGTGCGGTAGTCCTTGTCATCCCACTGCCTCTGCGCAGGTGCTGCAATGGAGTAACGCCCCATGGCTGGAGATAAGTGTGCCCCACTGGGACACCATCGGGTCCACACCCATGTGCTACAGCTCCATCCAGAGGTGCCACTGTGGCCAGATATGATGTCGAGCCCAGGCCACCAGGCAAACTGCAGGGCTGGACCAAGTGCCATTCCAGGACAGATCATCCAATCAGTGGCCATCTTAGTTGAACTCTAAAGCTGGATGCTCACTTGTTTCCTCTCTCTTTGGTCTGCATGTCTAAGGGACAGAAGAGGGACACAAAGGCCCCATGTGTGAGGGGTTGTTTTAGCTTCCAAAACTTGCATGGATTTGGTTGCTGCTTTGGCCAGTGGTTCTGCTCAGATTCCTTCCTAATAGTTGTAAACTTGCCATTCTTCCCTCACTGCTTAGAAACTTGCATCTGGGATTTCTATTCAACTGAGAGATATTGGTGTCCAAATGTTTGCAATGAACCCCATGAATGCTACTGTTCTCTATATTTCTGCAAGCGCCATAGTGCTCAACCATGACCCTGGAGACCCCAAGGTGTTTCAAAAGATTTTCAGTATTCTGCCTTACTTGCAACAGTCCCTCTCTTGCTATGTTTGTGGATATTTGCTACAAAATCCTATTGTACCCACCAACTCCACCTGCCAACGCTATGTATGCAAAACTTGTAAAGGCAAGAAAATGATGAGGAAACCTTCATGTAACTGGTGAAAGACTATGAGCAATATGAGTAAGACAAGCAGTTAAGCATCCTACTGAATTCCTACAAGAAACTATGACACAGAAAACACTGGTGCAGGATATAAGAGAAGCAGTTGACTGTTCTTCGACATTTTAGCTTTACTCAATGAAGTATCATTGTTTTGTGAGGAGTCAGAGAAACCTTCAGATTCATCCTTTACTCTGTGTTTGACACATTCCCCTTTACCTTCAACTTCAGAACCCACAGCAGATCCTCAAGCTAATTTATCTTCAAAGTCTAAAAGCGGCCATAGCATAGCTATTGTTTGTTCTATTGTCAATACTTTGCCCTATTTACAAAGGACTTTCAATGGATAGATTTGGTATAAATATCCCCCCTCACCCAAACATCTAAATATGACTGACATTTGTTGGTATAAAAACTGAGGATCTGTCTGACAGTCTGTCACCTGTCTGTGACACGGTAGCAACTGATTTGTGCTCCCCAGATAGAGTTTCATTGAAGACCCAAAACCTGGTGACTGTCTTTTGCTGAGTGTTGAGGAAGTAATCCACAGTTTAGAAACTGTTTGAGATACAGAGGTTGGTTGTCTTAATTTGCATCAAAATTTGGAAACCACTGTATCCAGTGGACCATTTTTTCAGCTTTCTTCCCAGTTTCTAAGCCATAATATTTTTATGTCTACCAACCGTACACTTCATGGGTTATCATGTACAGTAGCAACTCTTAAGGTAGCAAGGTTGAATCAAAAAAGAACCAGGTCTGAAAGCAACAGTGAAATGTTCAGCCATTTCCAATTTCTACCATTACCAGAGGCACAACCCTGGGGGTGACTTCTCCTGTGACAGTGAAGTATGAAATGAAAATCTCCCTTCAAACTACAGCCACTGTTTCCAATGGTGGCACAATACTCTAGACCAGCAAAACTATACTTTTATCTATTAAAAGCACGAAAAAAGAGTCATGAACACGTATCTAAGAAATCACACTCTAAATCCAAGTCAGATATTCATTAAAAAAAAAAAAGACAAGGCAGGAAAGGCAAAGATTCCTAGTCATCATTTTATGCCAGGAAGTCCTACCAAGATTATGTATAAAAAGCTCCAGGGAAAGAAAGGATGTAAATGTGGGCATGCTATGCAAACTCCAAGTATTCTTACATGGCACAGCAAGTTCTGCCATTGTTACTGTAACCTGAAAGCCTGCTTAGATTGCAGATGATATGGCTGACAAAATTCCTGCATGGCCAATGGGGAGAATAAGATGGAGGCATTTGCTGTGCCAGAGAAGGCCTTGGAGCAGAGCAGACTCACATTGGGTGTTAATGCGACCAGCAATTCTGTGCTCAACACAAGTAGCATCACCAGTGTTATCAATATCACAGGTTTCCCAGCAATTATATTTAGCTGCCAGTACACATGATAACAAAAGTTTGAATGAAGCTATGGATATAAGATTTGGCTATTAAGTCAGTGGGTCTCTAAGCCTACCACTGAGAGGAAATAGCTAAAGTTCTATGGCAGCTTTTGGTTCTGTTGGTTTAACTTGCTGGAGTTCCTGCATATAGATCACTTGTATCTGGTGTATTCATTGATACGTTATATATGATTGTGTCGCCGGAAATGGTTTGCAGATAGTGGGGGAGTAACCCTACAATTATATGTTATTAGTTCTTACAGAACATAATAGTTTGAGAACAAATGCTGATGCAACAGATTTATACAAAATTAACAGTAGCAAGGAAAATAACAATAACCTTGTTGTTTTGATCATGCTTCGTGCATAACCAAAGTTGATCATTTAATGTAAGGAAGTAGCATCTAGTCAGCCATTAGTTTATTAGTAGACATGTCACTGCTTATCAATTTTTGATGCAACAGTGAACTTTCTCCTGTTGAAAAGCTGATGTGTCTTTATCACATCATGACAAATCCAGATTTTCACAATGCAGATCTACAAATCCGGCCCCTACATAAAATTTTGGAAGGAAAACTCCAACCCAAGGAAATTACATATGCTCACATAGACGTAGAAAACATATAAACCCATTTCACCAGAAACTAAAGGTAAAGTCGGACAAATATATTCACAATACCACTGGAAACTACAAATCTAAAGCAAACAAGCATTAACAATCAATGACCCTTACTCTCCTTCAACATTAATGATGTTAACTCTCCTATAAAAGACACGAACTAACAGAATGCATATGAAGAAAGAATCCATCCTTCTGCTGCATACAAGAAACGCATCCAAGCTTCAAATATACACATTACCTCAGGGTAAAGTGCAGTGAAATAATTTTCCAATCAAATGGACCCAAGAAGGAAGGAGGTGTGGCTATCTTAATATCTAACAAGTAAGACTTCAAACAAAAATAATCAAAAGAGATAAAGACAGTCATTTTGTATTCATCGCAGGAAAAATCCATCAACACAAATTCGCAATTCTGAACATCTATGCCCCAAATACAAGGCACTCGCATCCTTAAAAGAAAAGCTATTAAACTCAAACCTCACATAAACCCACAAACACACTTATAGACGGTGACTTCAGCACAACATTCTCACCACTAGACAGGATCACCGATCAGAAACTCAAGAAACAACAAACAGAAGTTATGTCTCAACTGAGTTTAAAAGGCATCTACAAAACATCCCATCCAAACACAAAAGAATAAAACTTCTTCTCTGCTCCATATGAAACCTTCTCTACAATTGACCACATATAATGTAGCATAACAAACCTCAACAGATACAAAAGAATCGGATAGTCCCCTGTATCTTATCACACCACCATGCTTTAATTGGAAATCAATAACACAAATCTTAGAAAACCTACAAAATCAAGAAAACTGAACAATGTGCAACTGGGTGAAATAAGAAATAAAGAAAGAAATTAAGGACTTCCAGAAATTCAACGAGAAAGAGGTCATTATATACCCAAACTTATGGGTTACCATGAAAGCAGTGTTATACGGGAAGGTCATTGCACTAAGTGCCATATGAAGAAAACAGTGAATAGTCACATAAAAGAATTAACAGCACAACTCAAAGCCTTAGGAAAAAGAAGCAAACTCACCCAGGAGGATTGGACACCAGGATAAAATCAATTTGAAGGCTGCAATAATAAAATAGAAGCCGGGAAATCAATACAAAAAAAAAAATCAATGCACAAAGAGTTGGTTTTTGAGAAAATCAACAAGAGAGACAAACCTGTATCCAAACTAATGAAGAAGCAGTGAGAGAACATGCAAATTAACAAAATCAGAAAGAAAAAAGGGGGAAAACCGACACAGAGGAAATCCAGACATCTTTCAGGTAATACTATAAAAATTTGTACTCCACAAAATTTGAAAATTCAAAAGAAATGGACAAATTCCTGGATAAATATCACTTACCAAAATGAAATCAAGAAGAGACAAACAAAACGATCTATAACCACCAATGAAATAGAGGAAGTCATCTAAAGCATTCCAAACAAAAATGTCCAGGGCCAGATGGCTTCAGTGAAGAATTCTATGAGAAATTCAAAGATCTGATACTCCCATAATTTTTCCAAACAATAGAAACAGAATATTCATTATCAAACTCTTTCTAACAGGCCACAATCACCTTAGTACCCAAGCCTAACAAGACACAACTAAGAAAGGAAACTACAGACCAATATCCCTGATGAACATTGATGCAAAAGTACTCAATAAAATACTGGCAAACCAAACCCAAGAATACATCAGAGTAATCATCCAACATGACCAAGTAGGCTTCATCCCTGCAGTACAGGGATGATTTAACATACAAAAATTTCTCAATATGTTCTACCATTAAACAAACTGAAAATGAAAAACCATATACTAATATCCCTAGATGTTAAAAAATCTTTTGACAAAATTCAACACCCTTTCATGATAAAGGTCTTGGAGAGATTTGATAACAGGAACATACCTAAACATAATAAGAGCAATATAAATTAAACCAACAGACATAAAACTGCATGGAGAGAAGCGATTCCTCTAAAGTCAGGAAAAATATAAGGCTGCCCTCTCCATATCTCTTCAGTATTGTACTTGAAGTTCTAGCTAAAGCTATAAGACATCAAAAGGAGATCAAGGTGATCAATATTGGAAAGGAAGAAGTAAAACTGTCTCTATTTGCATGTAATAAGACAGTTTATATAAGCAACACAATAATCTCTATCAGGGAACTCCTACAGCTGATAAATACTTTCATCAAACTAGCAGGATACAAGATAAAGTAAAAAAAAAAAAAAAATTAGTACCCCTACTTTATTTACATGACTAAGTGGCTGAAAAAGAACTCAGAGAATCTTCACCCTTTACAATAGCCAAAAACAACATAAAGTATCTTGGGGTAACGCTTACCAAACAAGTGAAAGACTGATATAATAAGACCTTTGGGGTTGTAACGAAAATATTAAAGAAGATACCAGAAAATGGCAAGATCTCCAATGCTCTTGGATAGGTAGGATAAACATAGTAAAAAATGGCAATCTTGCCAAAAGCAATCTACAGATTCAATGCAATCCCCATTAAAATCCCACCACAATTCTCCAGGGATCTTGAAAGGATAATAATCAACTTCATGTAAAATCAAAAGACGCAGGATAGCCAAAACAACCCTGTCCAATAAAAGAACTTTAGGAGGCATCACATAGTTCTGAAAACAGCCTGGTATTGACACATAAATAGAAAGGTAGACCAATGGAATCGAATTGAAAATCCTGATATTAACTCACACACCTATGAACAACTTATTTTTGACAAAACAGCTAAAGGGATACAATGAGGGGATGATGGTGGGTAGAAGACTGCGAAAGGATGCATATCTTTTCCCATGCACAAAAATCAAGTCCAAATGGGTCAAAGGCCTCAACATAAATGCAGCCACACTGGTTATCTTAGAAGAGAAAGTAGGAGGTACTCTTGAACATATTGATATACGAGACTGCTTCCTGAACGTAACTCCAGTAGCACAGACACTGAGATCAACAATTAATAAATGGGACCTCCTCAAATGTAAAAGCTTAGGTAATGCAAAGGACACTTTGGACAAGACACATGGCATGCCCACTGACTGGGAAAAATATTTACCAATCCTACATCCAACAAATGGCTGATCTCCAAAATGTACAAAGAACTCAAGAAACTAGCCAACAAAACACAAAATAACCCTATTAAAAATGTGGCACATAACTGAAGAGAGAACTCTCAATAGAGGAAATCAAAAAGGCTGAAAGACACATAAGAATGTGCTCAACATCCTTAGCTATCAGAGAAATAAAAAGAACTTTGAGATACCATCTTACTCATGTCATTAGAAATACCAAAGACAACTTATACTATAGAGGATTTGGAGAGAGGGGAACAGTACTCCACTGCTGGTGGGAGTGCAAACTCATACAGCCACTTTGGAGATCAATATGGTGGTTCCTCGGGAAAATGGTAATTAGTTTACCACAGGATCCAGCAATCACCCTCTTAGGCACATACTCAAGTGATCCATATCCATTCAAAAAAGACATGTGCTCAACTATGTTCATAACAGCATTATTTGTAATACAAAGAATCTGGAAGTAACCTAGATCCTTCTCAACTGAAGAAAGGATAAAGAAGATGTGGCACATCTACATAACGGATTACAACTCTGTGGGGGAAAAAGCAGACTAGTTTATGGAACATGAAAAACCTTCCTCATTGAGATAACCCAGTCACAAAAAGAGGAACATGGTATGTATGTACTCATATATGGATTTTAGACCTAGAGCAAAGGATCACAAGCATATACTTCACACCACCAGAGGAACTAGGATAGGTGTATTCTAAGACATTCATATAAGGTCCCTCAGAGAAAGAGAAATGGACAGTGGAGGGAGCAGTGATTGGAGAGGGAACTAGGAGAAATTTAAGGGGAAGAGAGGAAGGATGTGCAACAAGGAAGATAGAGTCAGGGTAGGAATAGAAGACAGGAGAGAGAGAGAGAGAGACAGAGAGAGAGCAACCAAGAGAGAGGGATACAGAGAGAGAGATAACATAAAAGAGAAGGCCATTATTGGCTTGAAGAGAATCTGAATGTAAAGGAAGGTCTGGAGTCATACAAGGCTCACTCCAAGTAACAATTTGAGCAACTGTGGAAAAGCTACCATAAATGCCCTTCCCTGATAATGAGATCAACAAGTAACTTATCCAACATAATGGAGCCCTCATCTAGTACCTCGTTGAAACAGAAGCATAAACCCATAACTAAACACTGAGTCGACTTATAATCAAGATGTACAGAGAGAGGACAAGGCCAGGTTGCAGAAACACATAAAGACAGCTTACCTGAACAATGAAGAGCTAACAGGCCCCCAGACTGATAGCTGGGAATCCAGCATGGGACTGACACAGAACCCCTGAATATGGGTATTAGCTAGAAAGACTGAGCAGTCTAAGGGACATCAGACAGTGGAATTGGATGTATTCCAGATGCACAAAGGGATCTTGAGGACACATCCCCCATGGAGGGATATTCCGTTTACCTATAGACTGGAGGGAAGGTCTGTTCCTACTTCAAATTACTTGACAGAGTTACACGACCCCACCTGGATGGCATTACCCTACAGGTGGAATTGTGATGGGGGGATGGGAGGTGTGGGTGGTCAGGGTGCATGTGTTAGGGGGCAGAGAGCATAAAAGGGATGGAGATGGAGAGGGAATTGGGATCAAGATGTAAAATAACAAAATAAATAATAAAAAAGCAGATGTGGCACATCTACACAATGGAATACCAATCTGCTGAAAAAAATAATGGAATCTTAAAATTCGCAGGCACTTGGATGGATGGCACTTGAAGAAACCATCCTGAATGAGGTAAACCAGTCACAAAATGAGGAACTTGTTATGTGCTCTCTCATATATAGATTTTACACCTAGAGAAAGGACCACAAACCTATAATTCACACTACCAGAGGAACTAAGATAGAAAGTGTATTCTTAGAGATTCATATAAGGCCCTTCATAGAAGTGATGTAAGAGAGAAGTCCCCCAGAGTACACGGGAAGTGGGGGGTGCAATAAATGGAATGAGAATTACGAAAAAGAAGAGAGGATTGGAAAGTTCGTGTGACTAGGAAGATTGAGTAAGGGTAGGAATAGAAGACAAGAAAGAGAGACAGAGAGGGAGAGAGAGAGAGAACAAAAAAGAGGGAGCCCTTATTTGTTTTAACAGAAAACTGAACCTAAAGAAATGTCCAGAAAGCTACAAGATTGACTCAAACTTACATTTTAAGCAGCAGTGGAAAGACTACCATAAATTCCCTTCCCTGATAATGTTATAAACAACTAACTTATCCACCATCATGGAGCCTTCATCTAGTACCTGTTGGAAACAGAAGTAAATTCCCACAACTAAACACAGGGCCAGACTAGAATCCAGATGCAGAGAGGGAAGACAAGACCATGATGATGAAACACAAAGAGGCAGCTCACCTGAACAAGGAGTAGCTAACAGGCCCCCAGAATGATAATTTGGAATCCAGCATGGGAGTGACTCAGACCTCTGGATCATGGTCTGAGCAATCAAAGAGAACTGAGACAGTGTAACCAGGATGTATTCCTGATGGACAAAGACATTGCGGGCACATGCCCCATTCAGGGAGACCCAGACACTGGAGAGAATGTCTTGGCCCTACTTCAAATGACTTGACAATTTTACATGGCCCAACCTTGATGGCATTGCCCTACATGTTGATTGTGAGTGTGAGATTGGTGGTGAGGGTGGTAAGGGTGCATATGAGGGGAGGAGAGTGGGAAATAAGAAGGAGGGATTGAGGGAGAGGGAACTAATATCGACATGTAACATAAAAAAATTAAATTAAATTAAAAATCTAAACATACCAAAAAAAACAAACAAACAAACAACAAAGAAAGGGAATGAGTGATATGAGAAAGGACTTTTGTCCACATGCATTTGCAGGTGAAAACAAAACAAAGACATCATAATCCTGGAATAGATGGTTGACACTTCTCAGAAAATTTCACTCCAGAATTATATGTAACTCAATAGGTGTTGACTATAGATTTTACCTAAACCGTTCTCATAAGATACATGTATATATGAATTTTGTCAGGTCCTCATGTGAAATTCAAAGTGCACAACTTATTATACTCTTATATGTGTGGGGTTTCATTGCATTATGATTGTAAAGATCAATAATACATACTAAGCCTTTGCCATGTGGGTTATATTCAAAGGGTCTTTCTCCTCCATGCAATACTCCAGTCAGTGGTACAATTCTCTGCCTTAATTAGGTTTTATTGCTGTGAAGAAACACCCTGGACCTTTGGAACTCTTACAAAGAAAGTATTTAATTGAAGTGTCTCACTTAAAACATACAATCATTGGTGACTTGATGCTTCAATATGTACAGGAGAATTAAATACAATGCAAAGAATATACCCAACATTTTGTAACAGGATATCTGATTTCTAATCTACAAAAACTGGAATAAGAATTCTCAAGGGGATAAAAAAGAAATAGTACACATGGTGACACATTGTGACCTTCAAACATACAACAAATCTATTGTGTACAATATTTGGGAAAGGATAAAGGGGGGATGCAGAGACAAAGCCAAGAACACTAGCTGGAAAATATAATCAACGTTTCCTCAAAAGACCAGAGGAAAGTTAGCCAGGTAAACCAAGATCATGAACAATGTTAACCAGCTACCCATCATGCTAGTTGTTTAGATCATAAATAAACAGAATTCACAACTCCCACAAAATTGATTCAGAAGAATGCTCACTCTCTTCTGGTCTGACTCTTCAGGTACCAACAGAGATACCTCATGGCCTAGAGCTTACTCTAAAAATAGGGGTGATCTCTTGCTAGGGTTCTGCAAATTCTCATGGCTCCTTTTGGTTTAAGCAAAACAAGCCCCATGATACCCACACAAAAAAATAATAGAAAAGAATGATTATCTGCTTGCGGCCACATGTATCATGACACAAATTGTAGAAACGGCCCTTTCAATGCACCAAACACCATACACACCCGAGTCACATGCAGATTAGAAATTCCTTTTGTTCCCAGTAACTCAACTTTTCTGAAACATGCAACGGTAGCTAGTAAGAGAGCAAAGTTCAAAGAGCTGCAATCACATGTTGCTGAAGTATGGTTGCTAATGCCTATTTCCACTGGAGTCTAAACTGTGTGTGAAACATGTAAAACAAACCTGAATGTGGAATGCGATATTCATAAATTCCAGAAGCATACTTTCAGTTTTTTCATTGGAAGTTCCCAACATATACCAAAAGAAACCTTGTCATGTACACTGAACTCTGATATTTGTTTCTTTTCGGTTTGTTAATTTTGTGTTTTTCATTTTGGCTTTCATTTAAGGTTTTCTCTGGTAGTTTGGGACCTGTGCTAGAACTCTCTTTGCAAATAATGCTGGCCTCAAACGATAGAGAGATTTCTGCCTCTCAAGTGCTTGAATTAAAATTGTATGCTACCACAGCCCAGTGGGAGATTTCAATCTCCCAAGGAAACCTACAATCAGGGAGGATCAGAGGAAAAGGGTAACTGCCCAGGTAAGCCCAGGGCTTATGGTCCTTTCCTGTCCCATAGCTAGGAAGATCTGTTAATCCTGATCTGAAGCCTACACACTCACCATGCTGTGGGACTGTGGATTTCTTTGCACCTTCTACAAGAATTTCATGAATTTGTTTTCATTATCACATCAGTCCTTTATCAAGATTATGGGTTGCCATTTTTTATGGACATCAAGAAATTGCCAGTCAGACATTTTGTAAGCCATCTGAAATTGATTGTAGGCTCCACACTGATATTTCCACCAATGGAAAGCAATAAATTGTTCATGTTCCTTCCTTCTCCTAGCTCTTTCTGCACTGTGCCTACACCACCTTCAAAGTTCTTACATATTTTGTTCGTCATTTGCATTCCAAATTCCAGCCAAAGGAATTGGTAAACAGTCAATAGGTGTCCTTTATTTCCTTCTTGATGAACACATTAAAGACTTTTTCTGAAGGAATTGCAGTAGTTTCTTCCCAGCACTAGGTAGCAAAGGCAGGAGTAGCTATACTCCATGCAAAACTCAAAGGAATCACAACATCAGCTACACCCTGCTCAATATAACTTTTCAATATTTTATCCAACAAATCTGGTCTGTCTTCATTCACATGAGATAAATCAATACACCCTGATTATTTTAAAAAGAAAATTACTGAATCTACATTAGTTAGGATTTTTATTGCTGTATATAAGTTCCAAGACCACCACAACTCTTTTTGTTGTTTTTCAAGACAGGATTTCTCTGTAACTTTTAAGGTGGTCCTGGAACTACCTCTTGTAGAACGGCCTGGTTCCTAACTCACAGAGATCCACCTCTCTCTGCCCCCCTGGCTAATACTCCTCCAGTCAGGGAATCCAACCACAATCTCCCCAGTGACAAGCAGGGATACGATACTCACCACTCTACTAGCAAGGAAGAGATTCCCCACATATTTTATAAAGAAAAAAGTAAATTGAAATGGCACACAGTTTCAGAAGTTCAGTCCATTTTCATCATAGCAGAGAGCATGGTTTGAAGAAGAGTATGGTATTTGCTACATCTTGATATTCAGGTCACAGTAAGACATCTTATATACTTGCCCATATCCAAAACATAGGAAACCCCACAACCCATCACCAGTGGTACTCTTTTTCATAAAATGTCAAAGTGACTGCAACAAAGCTCCTCCTTCTACAAGTGCCATTCCCTATGAGACTATAGGTGCAATCACATTCAAACCATCACATTGCATCAATCAAGGCTTTTTTATGATGGATACAGCAGTTGATATCATACCCTATTCCTCGTTTAAGTGCTTGTAATAAACTATTCTTTCTACTCTGGTCCGAATACAGCATCCATACTCCACATGCAATTTTTTTTTTTTAATCTAAGTGCAATGGACAGTCTACTTCATGACTCATATGGACAATTTTAAAACACTGGGGTCATTTTTATCCTGTCATTGACATTATTTGTGATGTAGAAGTGGATTATATTTTAAAACAATGTGCAGGATTACAGATTAATGAGCCCTTTTTATTAAGTATTTCCTTAAAAATAATTGGTATCCTCAAATTAGGTGTTTAAGGTGGTTAGTGAAAAAAGCCAAAAACATAAACAAAACAAAACAAAAGTTGTACCTTCTGAGGGCATACAGTCCCTTAATTTAATGAAAGCACATTGCTTTGGATGGCAACATACTGGGGTCAAACAACCGTTGTCACTGAGAGACCATGTCTGAGAAACTTAATTCTAAAATGCTGGGAGTAAACCTGTTCTAGATTTGCCTTTCCAATGAGAAATACTCCATATACTAAAGAGGTAAATAAAGATGTAATGATAGCATGCAACCATCTCTCATTAATGTTCAAAGAGGAGAAAGCCTACAACAGATTTTTTTTTGAGACAGGTTTCCCTGGTTTCCCTGTGCATAGTCTTAGTTGTAGTGGAGCTAGCTCTCTATAGCACACTAGTCTCAAATTAACAGAATGTGCCATCTGAGGGCAGGGATTAAAAGCATTCATCATCACTGTCTGGCTGCTAAGACATATTTTGCATTTCACAATGCTGCCATTTTTAAGTTCTTCCAAGATCAGATGACAGCTTTCAGGAAACTGAAAGTCAGGCCAGTAAGACAATGAAAGACTTCAACAGAAAAGATAGTACCATAATTATTTCATAATACACCAGTAACATGAAACAGCAGGTCACACTTTATTGACAGGTCCTGACACAGATAGGCCAAAAGATGAGGAAGGTAGGAAAGGCAGAACAAAGAAAAGAGAAAACCTGCGGCAGAGAGGTCTTGCTTAACCTGTGTAATTTTCTATATAAACTTCTTATGAAGAAGTGCCTCCTCTTTACTACTTCCAGGCAGAAATTGAAAGAAATGGGAGACTTCTAGGAAGTTAACAGGAGTAAGAGTTGTAGTCTCAGGATCTGAAATAACACCTACACAAAGGACCTAGCCCCAGACAATTGCATTCTCTCATAAGCATCGTCCTTGTTTTAAAGGAGGAGTTCTATTTTATTCTGCTTATCTCTGGGCCTGATGGAAAAGTCTTAAGGCAAAGCCCCCAGGCTGTTACTGTATCTTCCAATCAAGTTTCTAGTTTTGAGAAGGAGCTATGTCCAATCTCCATGATTGAAGGCCTAAAGTGAAAGTCTTTCTTGGTCAGTCCAAACCTCAAAACAACAGGCCTTTTGCTTTCAACCAGTTGTCACTTGGGTTTATCTTACCCATCTGGCAGGGCTATGATTTTGCTTTAGAAATTGGCCCTTTCTGGCACAGCAGGCCCTAATGTTCATTGTGACCACCCAATTTCCCCTGAGCAGCTTATAAAAAGCTTTTTTTGAGATAAGGAAATAGGCCTGGGGGCTCTTTGTCAATCAGGAGTTTCTCCATTGTTATGGTTTGGAGCCAATGTTCTGGACAATCCTAGAGATCAAATGAATATTTTAGCATCCCAATCTTTAACATGCCTTATTAGCATACTACTTACTCATCATTGGGTTATTTTACAGGCAGCATTCTCTCAGCTAAATCCTAGTTTGTGGGTTTCACTATCTCCAACGACTTGGTAAGCCTTTTATATGAACAGTTCTACTCTTCCACATCACAGTTTAGTAGTAGAGTGCAGACCAACACAAGAATGTCATGTGCTGATATGATCAGTGTCCCAAGCCTATAATAACACTCTCATGAGACAGAAGTATGTACATCTCTATGAGTTTGGGACTGGCCTGCTCTACAGAGCAATTTTCATGTCATGTTCCAATGCTGTACTTAGAAAAAAGTTGTTTCCCTGGAAACCAAGATGTATCCCTGGTGTACAAAAGGATTTTGGGAGCATATTTTAAATGGAGGCAAAGTCACTTAGTTTAGAGGCAGGATGGAGGGATTAGCCCCTACTCCAAATTTGACAGATTTTGACTCTCCTGGAAGGCATCACCCTCCCTGTGGCGTGGGGATAGGAATGGAACTGAGGGGGAATTGGGAGGCATGGGAGAGAGGCAAAGGGAACTGCAATCAATAAGGAAAATAAGAAAAATAAATAAATATCAAAAAATCAAAAATAATTAAATATAAGTATGTACAAAAATAAAGAAAGTGTCTTTTACAGGAAACACACAATTAACTAAACATGAATCTTGCACCTAAACATTAAATGTGTACTGAACAAGTAGTAGAAGTCACTGGAAAAATTAGACCTCTCTCGGTTTGGCTACTTGCCATCCTGAGCACCAAAAATCTCTGGTCATGAGTATAAATGTGTTTCTTCACAAAGCTCTGTGATGGAAATGAAATGCTTTCCAGTGAGTGAAGTTTTCATAGTCCAGCACCTGGGTCTGGGGAGTTGCTAGGACAATATGGGACCTCACAGAAAACGGAATGTGGCCACAGGTTCCCAAGAAGCCACAGGAAGGACTTGCCACACCAACTCCCAGGCCTCCCTATGTCATCTTCCCCAACTTAGGAAAGCATCACTTCACTCACCATGTTGTGGCTTTGGCTCTCATCCATGCTCTACTCACAGTTTACTACAGTAGCACTTCCAGAACACCAATCAATTCACTGGAGCTTCTTCTGCTATAAAACTAAGCCTGCAACATGCATAAAAACCAGCAGTATGGCTATAGGATATGTTCTGCAATGCCTGTGACTGGCTGGCTGGCCTGGTGTTGCTCATTGGCTGGTAAAGCTTGAGCAACAAAACCACTTTCTCAAGTGGTTTGGAGAGTGCTTAAAGACACTTCCTCCCTTACACAATGCAACAGATGGAATTGTGCCCATAATATTAAAAGCTTGAGAGAGATTTTAGGGCATATGGCACAAAAGGTGTTTGTTCTGTGGCTTTCTGCTGAAGTCAGGGGAACTGGGTGTACATTTTATCTAGTAGTCCCAGACACTTCAGAAAACCATGAGAGAAGGGAAGGAGCCATATCACAAAGAAGATGGTATATCTTTCTCCTGTCAGATCCATGGGTGATAGCTCCAATGCATTGGGAGTTTTATTCCTGAAATACTTGAGAAAGGAATAATAATAAACAGTGTTGTCTTCATGGTAATTTGAATACCATGGGCTGGGAACATTACCTCTATAAGCATTGTGGTGACTCAGCACAGCTTCTCAGGTTACAGGTCAGAAAATATCTGCATTATTCAATGGTCTCTTCTTGAGCAGGACTGTTTTCAGGTTTCTAAATCAGTGGAGCCATCATCCAGCCTTGAGATTGGACAAAGACTTATTTTCTTGTTTGAGATCTGGTTACTGTTTTCTTTTCTTTTTCCTGCTTGTTTGAAGCCCCAATGCAGGGCTTTCATTTGGTATGTTGTCCGTAAATCCGTGACCACCTCTCTTACCTGAGAACTGACTTGGAGTACAGGAATCCCCACTGGTAGGTGTGTATGTGTGTGTGTTGGCTGTCGTCTCAGTTCTGAGTATTTGCTTTCTGGTATCTCTATTCTTGGACAAGCATTTTCGGTTTTGGTTTGCAGCTGTCCTCTCGGGCTGTAAGGGTCAGGGGACTGTGATCAGCAGATGTGCTAGGGGGATCATAAGCTGTTGCCCTGGGGGAATTCCCACGGGGGTATGGAGTCCTGGGGATGCCCAGTTGTTAGCTTCCTTGTGACAGTTGGTAGCACCAAGCTCTGTTGTTGAAGTGGAAACTTCCTCCGCAGCCATTCAAATGTTTTGCCTGGTTTTGGGAGACATGGATGAGTCGCATGTGTCTGAATCTGTTAGTGTCACCTTGGGGGACAGCCCAGGAAGTGAGGACATGGCTTCAATCTATTGATTGGTGGGAGGAAGGAGTTCTGTTGTTGAAGTGGAAACTTCCTCCACAGCCATTTGTTTTTTTTTTTTTTTTTTTTTTTTTTTTTGCCTGATGGTAGAAGATATGGACTGGTCACCTGTGTCTGGATCTGCTAAGTTCTGTTTTATATGTTTTCATTCTGTGTGTCTTTGGTGTCTTTGTCTGTAGTTTTATCATAGGACAGACTGTGATGACCACAAACTTTAGTTTGACTCTTGACTATTGGACTGAAGTTCAGTCTATGGCCCATAATTTGTCAGTTGAGGTTAGGGAGATTCTTCAAGACTTTTTGTACCTGAGTAGTGAACATTGACTATTGGATGGTGTTTCATTCTGAGATTATCCAAACTGTTAAGGCAACTATTTTTTTAGGGCATGGCTCTCATCCTGACTTGCTGCTGGAGAGCACTGCATGCCCGTCCTCTGGACCATGGGCATGCCAGGGCCAAGTTGCAGCAGAGCAGCCATAGACCTGGGCAGCAGGGGCATAACCATGCAGGAATGAATGGATAGGGTTATGACCCTGCTGAGGTGTATTTTATGCCTCCCCCAGTGTCGGGTGACCCGATTGCAGCCTCCAGTGCTAGCCCTCTTCCTTAGATCTTTGTAATTGGAAAACTAACCATCCCTTTTTCTCATAGGATCCCCAATGCCTTACAGGCTTGGTGGAGTCCCTTATGTTCTCTCATCAGGCTATTTGAAATGATTGACAACAGCTAGAGGCTAAAAAAAAATGTTACCGGGGTTGATGGGAAGCCCAAGCAGATGAAAAATGAGATTCACACTCAGGATTTCCCTTGACTCGCCCCAGTTGGGGCTTCAACACTGCTGAAGGTAGAGAGAGCTTGAAAATCTATTGCCAGGCTCTGGTGATGGGTCTCTGAGATGGCCCACCAATTTGGCTAAGGTAAATAGATCACTCCTTTTTGACTCTACCTCAGAAGATTTGGTGGCTTTGGCCTTCATAAGGCAATCGGGCCCCGGATATTAGAAAAAAACTCCAGAGACTGGAAGAGTTACAGGAAACTGAGTTATATAATTTAATAAAAGAGGCAGATAAAATGTTTTATAAAAGGGAGACAAAGAAAAGAAAAGGAGAGACATAGAAAATGTATTAAAGGTACATAAAAGAAAAGGAGAAAAAAATGTGACTGAAAATAGGAAAATTTTGACTAAAATCATGGCCACAATGTTCAAATATAAAATGATAGAAAAAAATTTAAAAATTTAGAGCAGGCCCTAGACAGTATGGAAACCTGGGCAACATCAGACCTCAATCAACAAGGACAAATGTGCATGTTATAAAGAAAGAGGGCATTGGGAAACGGACAGCCCCATGAAGAGAAATAAGGGATCAAAGGTGCTAGCCCTTGGGGAAGATGAGGATTAGGAAAGATGGGGTCTGGACCCCCTCCTCGAGCCCAGGGTAACTTTAGAAGTAGAGGGGTGACTAGTTGAAGTTTTAGTGAATACTGGAGTGCAGCATTCTGTGCTGATACAGCCATTAGGAAAATTAAAAGACAAAATATCCTGGGTAATAGATGCCACAGGGCAATGGCAGTATTCATGGATACCCAAAGATCAGTGGAACTTGGCGTGGACCAGGTATGCCACTCGTTCCTGGTTATCCAAGAATGCCCTTACCCTCTGTTAGGAAGAAACAGTCTGTCAAATGTAGGAGCCTAGATTCATTTTGACTCTGAACAGCCACTAGTAACTGATAAACAGGGAAATCAATTGCAAGTCTGTTAGGCTAGAAGATGAGTAGAGACTCCACGAGGAACCAGGGCTTGACCTTGACTGTTCAGATTGGGCTGGAACCTCCAATATGGACTGGTGTTTGGCCCACACTCCCTTATCTTGGGCTGAAGTATCCAGAATGGATCTGGCAATACAAGTGCCTCCTCCGCAGGTTATTCCACGGAAAGCAAGTGCTACACCTCTGTCAGTTAAACAGTTCTCCATGAGTAGAGAGGCTCAGGAAGAAATTAGACACCATATACAAAGATTGATCCAGCAAGGCATCCTGATTCCTGTTCAATCTTCCTGGAATACTCCCTTGCTACCAGTTAGAAAGACTGGGACCAATGATTATCAGCCAGTGCTGGTCTTGAGAGAGAGGTCAATAAAAGGGCACAGGACATACATCAAACTGTCCCAAACCATTATAATCTCCTGAGTGCCCTCCCACCTGAACGGAGTTGGTACACCATCTTAGACCTAATAGATGCCTTTTTCTGCCTGAGGTTACAACATACCAGCCAACCGCTTTTTACCTTTGAATAGAGGGACTCCGACACAGGCATAACCGGGCACCTCACCTGGACCCGACTGCCCCAAGGGTTTAAAATTCCCCAACCATCTTTGATGAGGGTATTCATAAAGATCTGGCCAGCTTCAGGATCCAAATCCCCCAGGTGAACCTGCTCCATCCAGTATGTGGATGTCTTACTTCTAGCAGGAGCCACCCAACAGGATTGTTTGAAAGGTACAAGCCTCAGCCAAAAAGGTCCAGATTTGCAGAAGAGAGCCCCCAGACCAATGGATGACCAACACACACATGACTCACTACCAAAGCCTACTACTTACTGAGAGGATTGCATTTGCGACACCAGCCACCCTCATCCCGCCACTCTTCTACATGAGGAGACTGATGAGCCAGTGACTCACAACTGCCATCAGCTGTTCATAGAAGAGACTGGGGCTCTCAAAGATCTTATGGACATCCCTCTTGCCGGGGAGGCGCTGACCAGGTTCACTGATGGGAGCATTTACCTTGTAAAAGGAAAAGGAAGTGCTGGGGTAGTAGTGGTGGTTGGAGCCTGAATGGTCTGGGCCAGCATCCTGCCGGAAGGAACCTCAGCACAAAAGCGGAGCTCATGGACCTTATGCAATCCTTGCGCTAGCCGAAGAGAAGTCCATAAACATTACATAGGAAACAGGTATGCTTTTGCAAATGTACATGTGCACAGGTCTAACTATAAACAAAAGGGGCTGTCTCAACAATGGTGGCTAAAATTTACTGAGGAAAATTTTCCAAAAATTTAAAATACCTAAGATAGTAAGATTAGACAATGGTCCAGGTTTTGTTGCAGAGTTAAGTCAGTAACTGGCCAAGATATAGGGGATTGATTGAAATTATATTGTGCATGCAGATCCCAAAGCTCATGTAAAAAGGATAGATAAAACCATTAAAGAGACCCTCACTAAATTGATTGCTGACACAGGCGTTAATGATCACATAGCTCTCCTACCCTTTGTGATTTTCAGGGTTAGAGATACCTCTGGAATGTTTGGGCTGACCGCTATAAAGGGCTCTATGGGGGCTCCCTCCACTGGTTGAAATTGCCTCTGTACATACTGCTGATGTGCTGTTATCCCAACCTCTGTTTGTTCAGCTCAAAGTGCTCGAGTGGGTGAGAGAGTGAGCATGGAAGCATCTCAGGGAGGCTTACTTGGTGGAAGGAGATTGGAAGGTCCACATCACTTCCAAGTTGGAGGTTTAGTCTACTTTAGAGGTCACCACACAGGAAAACTTGAGATTCGGTGAAAAGGCCCACTTTTAGCCATTCCAGAATATGTCCTATTCCCTGGACCCATCCCCAACCCACCACCACCACTCAAGGTTATAAGACCCAGGAATAGCCTCTTACAATAGCACATTTTTATTCCTCACTTTGTTGCTTGCTGTTAGAAAACTTCTTGCTTTTGTTATGGAGCAAGTAAATGTGGTCCAGATCATAGTACTTAGACAACAATGCAAGAGCCTTCCTAACCAAGAGGATGCTGCCCTTTAGTCCTCCAAGTTCTAATGTTAGAAAAATTAACAATAGAAGTAGTGGGGAATGTAAGGATGGAAAAAAATCCTAACTCTCCAATGACTCCAGCAAACTAGAAGTCTAAAAATTCCCTAAATACCTTAAATTCTGGACACTGTACACTGGACGTAAGTAGGAAAGGTTTCACATTCTTTGCTGCTTACGACAGGATCTGTAAGTACCTGAGTACAGGAAATGAGATTTGTCACCCCACCCAGGAGCCTGCACAAATGCATACCTCTGGGGCTATAGAAAACTGATTTGTCTACAAAGCTTGGGCTTGGATGGTTTAAATTGATTGGTCCCCAACACATGTGCTCTGGATGCTATGATATGGTTGGTTTAAGATGTGTAGGCTTTGTTGTAACCCTATAAAAGCTGCCTCAATTCTGTAATCACGGTCCTCGGTCCTCCACCCCTGCATGGGAGACAACTGTGGACCCCAGTGAATTTGGAATATAAAAGACCTCATACTTTTACAAGACCGCTTCTCATGAGTGATTTGGGGTGTCACCTTTCCTGAGTGTGAGCGTGAATATCCATGATCTGCAGGTCTTTCAAACGCTGAGAGATTGAGCTCCTGGCCAGGATGTGTGTTCTATGTTCATATATTAATCTGCTTGAATGTCAGTCTGTCTGAAAAAATGGTGTTCTATCTGGCCCTGCAGTGGACATCTAAATCTGTACACATGTCAATAGTACCTCAGTATATACACTAAAGGGATTGTACCTGGAGAATTTAGGGTACACCTCAAATTCTTATCTGGGCATGGATACATCAGAGGGTTTCATCAACCCGCTATCTGAATGTCAATTCTTGGTCAAAGACTAAGTCATCCTAATGGTGAGGCCACCTCCCATATGTACAATATTTGGCATTACAGATCCTCCTGTGGAAATGGGGGAGTTAAGCCATCTCAATCTGAGAAAACCTAGTGTGTGTAAGTCTCTGTGTTGGGTGCTCTGTCTGTGATGTTTATTTATGTGATGTATTTTTTCACTGTCTCCCCTATGGATGCTACCTCAGACAAAATTGACTTAAGTCTAACTCTTTCCCTGTGTAAAAACATAAATTATTTTGTCACATCAACTCCCAGGCCAGAAAGTTACAGGCTGGTGGTAATAAAGAACACAAGTGTAAAGAGCAGCTGGCTCCTACTGGTTCAGAAGTCCTAAGCTGTGCTCATCCAGGAGCCATGCTGGGTCACTGATGTCTTAGGTGGATTGGTTCAGCTGGTGGGCAGTCAGAGAGGAGAGGGATTCTGAATCCCTAGCTCACACTGGCCCATCCCTCCTCTCCTCACATGGCAGTGAGTGTGACTGGGGTTAACTCAGAGGAGCATTCATGTTCAGGTGTGGGGGTGAGGGTTGGGGTGAGGGGTGAAGGAGTGTTAGGAGGGGATCAGAGGTCTCTCTTGCTTGTATCATGTGGCCAGGAGTATATATGGATGCATTCTTGGGACCAGGAACCTGCTACTTTTCATTTGTCTCTGTTGTAAATTAGTTTTCCCTGAATAAACATCTATTCAGCCTATTTGTTTCTCCTGATCCTTATTAAACATCAATATATGGTGTCAGAAGTTGGATCTGGATTTTCACTGGACATGTTTTTCACCCAGTTGGCAGACACTACTACCTTTCTCCACCATCCCCTAACAGGAAGGGTCCTCTGCCTAACCAGGTGGATACCCCTCAGCTTATGGGACATTTGCCTCTGCCCTACAATTCCTTTACCTCCACAGCAGCCTGAAGAAGTCACTCACTGCTTATCATCTTTTACACTTTTCCCCACTATGCATTTCAGCAGAGCCCTGCTTGTGTATTTCCCATGGCTCAGCGATGCCAGTAGGAGGCAATACCTGTTAGCCCTGCAGTCCCAGCAATTTGCACAAGGCTCCTTTCACCACTTCCTTTAACAATATTTCAATTTCCTTAGTTTATTAAGAGCTATTCCACAGGGACCAAGATCAGAAGGATCTTCTGCTGTCAGATGCTATTTGGTGGTACACCTCCAGGAGTAACTACCACACGTTGAGATCTACAAAACCACCAATGATGCAGGGCAGTGAAATTAAACCTAAAGTAATTGCAATATTCTTTGAATTTTAAACTGATATAATACCTGAGATCAATTGTTTCATATCTATGGTACAAAATCTTTCATTGCAGGACTTTAGGAATTCTTTTACTTTAACAGAATTTTAACAGAAGAAAATCATGACTTAACAAATATATACATTTTTGTAACAGCAATGGGTATCATCATATTATGATAATCTTAAAGAAATGGTTTGAGATCAGAGCAAACAATAAGGAAATTGTACAAACCATAAGAGACTTAGGAACAAGGATTCAAAATATGGAAAATGGCAATAAACAGAATGCATAATATTGAAAATTACAATAGAGAGCTTAAAATTAGATCACAAAACATAGACTGCTTAGAAAAAAAGATTCAGAATATTGAAAATAACAGAGGGTTAAAATTAGAACAAAAAAATTAGAAGGTTTTAAAAAAGGTTCAGAATATTGAAAATGACAATGGAGAGCTTAAAATCAGAAGAGAAAAAGGTTCAGAATATTAGAGATGCCAATAGAGAGCTGAAAGGTAAAAAGAAAACCTGCAACATAAAAATGACCAACTAGAAAATAAACAAAAACAATTGTTCTATATCTAATGCCTCAATAACCAAATCAGAAACAATGCAATGCATTAAAATGCTAGCAGAAAGAGCTAATTCATGGTTGAAGGAAGGTACTAATAACGTTTAAAAAAACTGGAATGTCAGATAGAATCTGTTCCATGTCTGAGTATAATAGAAAGCTAGCAGATAGAACATTGTTTCAGTAAGGCAGTTTACATGCCATTCAGATATCAAATGATGAATATACTAAGAATATGGAATCCTTTGTAGTTGGACAAAGCAAGAGACTAACTGATTCAATGAAGTCTCTAGAAAGTTATGTGATTCAAGAAGTTCAGACACTAAACAATGCTGAATAGTTTTCAGGACTTAGAAGACTGCTGAAACCTGCCAAGTCAGGATAAGACCTCCTTTTTACCTCTCTGCTTTTGTTGTGGTTTGTCAGGTACTTTAGGCCTTAGCCAAAAATGGCTGTAACAACGTTGATGTGAGACCTCAGGTGATTGTCCATTACCATGCTGTTTCTGTTGTTGCTGCACCATTTGGAAGTTGCCCATCCACAATTTCTGCCTACTCCAGTATTGTTATTTTCCTTCTCAGACCTTTGATGAGGTTGAATATTAAATTATCACAACTATTATTCTCTCTTCCTAGTTAGATATATTAAGTACTAGATTTAAGCTTTGTAGCTTATGACAACTCTATTGTAAACTCCATTTCGACTTCACCCTAGGACTACATAGTTAGGTCATAAGTTTGTATGTTTAAATTTACCTTTTCTTAGAGCACACTTGTTATTCACTGTTTTGATTATATTTTTGTATCAAGTCTAAATATATTCTTTAGACTAAAATGGAAATTATAGTGAGATATTCACTTTGGTGGAACCAGTGGCATAGACCACGCCCATTGGGGTGGAGACAGGGCTGGATGTTAGCTGGGGGAACTAAAACTGAGGAGGGGATCAGTGAGATCATTTTCTTGCAGCATGGGGACAGGAGTACATCCTTAGGCATCCTTGGACCCAGGAACATGCTAGCATTCATCTGTCTATGTTGTAAGTTATTTCTCCCTGAATAATATTTATTCAGTGTATATTTTCTCCTGATCCATATTAAATATCAATAAATGATAACTGATGTACCCCACATTAGCAGTAATGGCAGCCAAGAGTTAAGAGAGCAGAGGGTGATGGGAAGCTCAGGGGAAAGCACCATAGTAAGAAGGTACACTCAGGATTTAAATAAATAAGTAAATAAATAAATAATATCTACACTTCAGCAACACACCTCTGAGTAAGAGTCATTGATAAGAGGAAAAAAGAAAAATAGAAAATAAGACATTTGTCTAGGATAGGGATATCTGAGAAAATCAGAGAAAGACTAAGGTAAGGTAAAAAGATATAGAGGTTCAAAGAAAAGTCATAAAAAGGTCAGAGGAAGATGTAAACTGCTTGCTGTGGGCTCTCATATCTACAAATACTAAATTTAAAATTAGTAATATGAGTTAAAAATTTTGACTATAGCAGGATGTTTAAAAATTCCATTTATTTCTCTAAAGAAAATTATATGTACTTTTAATCAAAGTTCTGTGATTCCTGTTATGAACCTATGTTTTATTATAAGAATAGAAATAAAACAAACATGGTTTAAACATTTTTGCTGTCTAATGATAACAGCCCTCAGCTCAAAATTTATCTCTGAGTTCTGGTCACTGAATTCAGATTAACAGAAATCAGATGCCCTTCTAATGTAGATGACATTAATACCGTTTTATGGCTAAAGCTGTTAAAATTGAAACTAGATAAAGTTACAATTAGTAACAGTGGAAATTAACATAAATTTAACAGTCACCAAGGTGACAATGGGCATAAAGACATGAAGGGTGCTTTATTTTAGATATCACAAAAAAAGGCATTACAGGATGTTGAACTGTTTTTAAAATCAGTATTTAAGTGTTTAAATTTATAATGTTACAATGTATTTGTGTTTTTATTATATTGTTACCATTTGAACTTAAATCAAATGGCTAAATTTTAAGATCAGATCCATAAGCTCTATATACTAACCAAAAGTAGAGATGCTCATTGATTTATGATACAGAGGCAATGCATCCTTCTTTTAGCTAAATTTGGTTAGCATACGCTATTTGATAAACTAGTCACATAGATGTTTCATGTTTCCCTAAAAGGAGTTTCAAATTAAAATCTTTATTTTTTAAAGCTAAACCTGACAATGCAAAATTCTAGTTTTATAAAATCTATTATAAAATGTTAAGAAATAGAGTTTAATAGCCATCCTTATAAATTAACTGTTGGCTATAATCAAACTAATTATTAATGACTAATAACAGGGATAAACCTACTGTTTTACATGGTCATTCCACATATACCATCATCCTTAAGGGTCTTGTGGGTTCATGCTCCAAGGTACACTTTGAAAAATTTAAAGTGAGACAGGGAAATTTGAATTCCATCCTCTTACGTATATAGGAGAATAGTACAGTAAATAGATACATCCTAGAATAATGTCTTAAGTACACCAGTGACCTGACCTTGACCTCACCAAGATCTGCCTCCCTCTGCCTCTGGGTGCAGGGATGTAAACTTCTTAAGAAGAATAGTATCCAGTATACTACAGCCAGGAGGTAAATGGAAGGTACTGGAAGATTACTATGAAGAAGCAGTATGTATCACACCCCAGACATTTAAATTTGTCTATTTGAGTAATGAAGTTGACTATCCAATGTGGTCACAAGAAAGCATTCTCTTCCCAAGCATGGCTTCTTCCTTTAGACCAGTAACTTTACGGGAATCTGGGTAGGCAACCAGCTGCTGGAGTGACCATTATGAAAATGGACCTGATTGTGGTACAGGGGATGTTTTTGTAATTTCTCAGCATGTTTTAATCCACAGGGCAATTGGACAACTCTGCTGTGCAGATGTGTTCAATTCTACTTGACAGTTATGTCTGCTCAGAATTTTGAAATACAGGCCATTGACTGTAACTCTATTGTCAGGTTACAAAGCTCAGCAAACACATGCACAAGGGCAGCATCAATAATCTCTTTTCTATATCTTTGGATTTGTTCATTTGCTTGTTGGTTTGTTTGTTTCTTTTTTAAGGGGTTCTCTGTAGTTTTTGAGCCTGACCTGTAACTCTGTATATGAGGCTGTCCTTGAACTCTTAGAGATCTGGCTTGGAACAGTGTGGTACATGCACCTCACTGTAATGGCTAAAGCTTCAGCCAAGGAGCCTTCTTTGCCTCCTCAAGGAACAGATACATTAGGTAGACATGAGGAGAGTATCTAAGGGAAAACTTTCACCCATACTTCCTTCTGAATGTGAGCCCACCAACTACTGACTCCCCCTGCTCACATAGACCTGTGGAGGCAGGGAGAAGTCAGATTCAAGCCAATGCCCACATGCCTACTGATTCTGGGATGTTTGGGTAGAAGTCTTGTAGTATTCTATATCTACATAAAGTTGTTGCAATGTTTGGAAGCCCTTTTCCAAACCCTGCCCTCGAGGTGCTGTGTGTCTTTTGCTAACCTGGTCCTGTCACTCAGTCTTTACTAGACAATCAGAGCCTCTAATGGACTTGACAGTCAGACTGGATGGTTCTTCTGAAGCCAGGGTTTCTTCTGTGATCATTTCATAAGGAAGTCAGAAGTTGTCTCCTCTGCCTTGCCTTTGGTTCTCTGGTAAAGCCTGAGGCAGGCACTCTCTATCTCTATCTCCACTTAAGTCCATCTTCCAGAGCAGGGAGGCAATGGTGGTTATTTATTATTATCTGTGTAAGTTGTTCCCCAATAAAAGACATATTTATAAGTTGTCTTGTGTCTAGTGAACTTGGTCACAACCGGCCTTCACAGAAAATACTTTTATTTTATTGAAACTAAATACAAGTATGATGTCTAAAGTCTGTATAAAATTATTTACATCGATTGGGGTTTCTCTTCCATGAGTTCTTCCCTATTACCTGATATCAAGATGACAAAGAAATGATGTAAAATATATACAGGATTAGAAATATTGAAGAACAAATTTATAACAAGTTCAGGGTTTTGAGAACTTCCTCAAGCTCCTGAAACAGGAAGTCTCAGAGGTCTAACCTTCTAGGGATCAAGCAAGAAAAGTCACAAGCCCACACACTGACATCACATAATTAAATTTAAATCCAATCTTCAACCAAATTTTCACATGTGAATGTTTTCTCTTGTGAGCACTCATTGCTGTAACCCAGGTGTTGAATGTTTAGCATCTTAACAGTTTTCCTCCAATATGAATTGCTTCATACAACAGAAAGATATAGGATTGTATTTAAAGAAATCAAGTGATCTGAAAAAGGTTTTCAATGTTGTTAAAGAAAATAGTGAAAACAAAAGTGTTCCCTAATCAGTAAAATCAAAGGAATTTTGTTCATATGAATTTGCAGGTGCAAACATAAGAGGAAAATCCTAATCATTGAACAGACTGTGGACATTTGTTAGATATTCTTCTCTTCAGAATCTTGTGTAACTAAATGGATATTGGCTAAAGATCTTACCAAATATTTCGTATGAATGTTTTTATCTGGCCCTCAAAGTTTATGATAGCATGCGAATTGCACAACTTTACGACATTGTTTACTTTTATGGGGATTTTCTACAGTATGATTGTTTTTCATGATTTTAAAGATTGATGATAGATACAAAGGCTTTACCATGATGGATACATTCATAGGGTCTCTCTCGAGTATGCATTCTTTTATGATATTGAAGTCTACTGACATATGCAATATGTGTTCTTTTATGTTCTTGGAGACTACTGGCCTGTGTAAAGGCATTAATACATTGACTACATTTATAGGGTCTCTCTCCAGTATGTGTTGTTATATGTCTTTTAAGCTCACTGTGACTTTGAAAAACTTTACCACATTTATATTGCACTCATGGGCTTTCTCTCAGTATGTGCAAAGACTTCTCCATACTGAAATCTTTCATATGGTTTCTATGTATACAACACACAAATGTATTCACACATCACTTGTATAAATTCACAGGGTTTCTCTCCTTTATACTTTGTTTCATTCCTGCAAAGGTAATTGGCACATGTAAAAGCCTGCATTACAGTGATGAAGCGTAGTACTTGTATGAATTAATTTTATAATTTTGCCTATTGTAAATAGGAATAAGATCTTGAGTTTTGCACTCACAATGCTTCTCTTCATGAGGGCTTGTTTTGTGTCATTAAAGATAACTGTGATCTATATTTTGAGCCTTCGTTTCATGGCCCACATTTATGGCTTCTTTTTTATATGAGATTTTTTTCATATATGTGAAAGAACTGGAGAAACTCAGAGATTTACCAAACTTGTTGCAAACAAGTGTCTTCCTATAGTGTGAGTCATTTACCAGGACAAATTGAAGTATTCACACACCCCAGTGCTCACAGGGCTTGTCTGCAGTGTGAGATGCTTGATGTCTATCCAGTAGGTTGTAAAAATAATTAAGTATAAATTTGTATCACATCCAACAAATCTACTCAAACTGAGGACTACTAAATACATTCCATGTTTTCTAACTGTCCTGAGAGAGAAGTACATCTCTTCTTTCCATGTTCTATGCTCACATAACTTCTTTTTAGACAGACATGTGTTATTCTTGTTGTTGTTGTTCTGGATTTTCTGGACAGGAGTCCGCTGTGTAGCTTTGGAGCCAATCATGGACACATTTATAGACAAGGCTTGTCTCCAACTCAAAATGATCCACCTTCCTCAGCCTTACCAATGTTGGGGATAATGGCGTGTGTCACCAAATCCTGGATTGACTTATGATATTCTTATTAAAGAAAGAAGAACAAATAAAATATTTCTGCACACAGTTTGAACTTTTTATCCACACAGACATGGAGTTAAGAATTTAGGTTTCTCCACAGCAAACTTCTTGACTCTCATAAACTAACCCTTTAAATATACTTAGCTAAATCACAAACATATGAGTAATGCATGCTTTACTAAAGATAATTTTCCTTAAAAGGTCCTGGACATATACATATCACCTATTCAATGTGTATAGTGTTTAAAATATCAAGTATTGTATGAAGCTAAATGGACTGGCATTTATTGAGCATAGCTCTCATGGTGCTGTAATTCAAATGATGGTATCTGTCAAGTCGTTCTTTCCTTGTCTTCCTTTTCACAGGAATTCCTTGCAAACACAGAATAGCTACCTGACTGAGGTACACGTTTTGTGAGAAACTAAGAATAATTAATATACTTTAAAGCATGCTTATTTACACTGTTGCTTTTTCTTTTATATTTTTAAGTGTTCTTTTTCTATAAAACTTCCAGGGCAAATTAAAATTTTTTTCACAACCAAGTTAGTATAAACTAGCACATGAAAATTTACCTTCTATGCCTCCTAGAATTTTGACAATAATGCTGAAATGTAGGCTGAAATGTAATACCAGAAAATAAATGATAAATTATTGGAAAGTGTACAAAATTTAAGATAATAAACATCTTCAGCAAGCCTTAGTACTTTGACTTACTTATTTAGCTTTCCTTTTTCTCAATCAAAATTATAGGAGAGCATCAATAACCCATATGCTCCAACACGATGGAAAATTCAGTCTTACCCATATCAACAATGTTCCTGTAGGTGTGCAGCATCATATCTCTGTAGAGACTTTTCTGGGAAGGTTTCAGCCAAGCCCATTATTCCTGAACAAAGTTGATGTGCACATCGTCATCGGTCACTACATCCTAAAATAACCCATGAGTATAAGTGTGCATTTACTTATAATATATTCATATACTTCATATACTCACTAGTCATCATGCTGACTCTATGAAACTTCAATGTCTGAATTCACAGTGGCATACTTCCACTAAAAGGGAAAAGCCCACTCCCACAATGTCACACCTCCTACTACTGTCACTAGTTGTGGCTCACATACTATCGACTAATATCTGGGGACCTTCATGATACCAAACTAGACCATGAGATTATTGATGACAGATATATGACTTGACCTGTTAGGGGTGACTCTGGAAGTGAAACCATGACCCATATCATGTGCTTGAACTAGCTTTTGGGAGCCTAGTACCTATAGTGGGACACTGTACTCAGTCTTGATACAGGATGGAGTGGCTTGGTTCTTCCTTAACTTGGTATGCCATACTACTGAAAGAGGGCCTTGCCCCTTCAGATGAGTGGATAGGGGATATGAAGGTGGTGAAAAAGGGGCAAGAGTGAATGGAACTGTGTTTGATATATAGAATGAAAACTAAATTTTAAAATAATTTTAAAAAGAAGCAGTACCTGATTTGTTCCATGCACCCAAAGTGACTGGCTTTGACCTCATTTCTCTACAAGTAACAAGAATTTTAAAACCACGTTTACGTTTTTTTGTTTGTTTGTTTGTTTGTTTGTTTTTGTTTTTGAGGCAGGTTTTCTCTGTGGCTTTGGCAGCTGTCCTGTAACTAGCTCTTCTAAATCAAGTTGGTCTCGACCTCATAGAGCTGCACCTGCCTCTTCCTCCCTAGTGCTGATATTAATGGCACACACTCCTGATGCCCAGACTTACCCCAATATGTTGGATAGAGTTTTGTGTGAGAGAGGTTCTCATGTGTGTACATGGGACATACCCAAGAAGAGGGTGTCAGATACCCTGCATCTAGAGTAGCAGGTACTTAAGAAACTCCATATTTTGGTGCTGGCTTCTGAACTCAAGTCATCCCCAAGAAGAATATGTGCTGAGCCACGTGCCAAGACCCACAGTACTTTTTAGGAAAAACTGTAAAAGTCTTTCACAGATTAAAAACAATAAGTATAAAAGAGCCTACATAAATAAAGAAATTAATAAATAATCATTAAGAACTTGATTCCTCAATGTTAAGATACCATAATGGAAATTTTATTATATGAATCAAATACATGGCAACGGAAATTCTCAACACCTTATAACAACACGATATGAAAATTGGAAACAGATCTAATTCTCAAAAGCATAACAGAAATATAATACACATTGATACAGCCTGACTTCTATACTTACAACAAATTTACAGCAATTGAGAAAGTATACATTATTTAAGGAAAAATAAAGGGTATAGAGAGAAAAACCCAAGAATAAAATCAGGAAAATAATCAACTTTTCATGAAAACACCAGCAAATACTCTGGAGATCTACTGAGACCTTGAACAATGTTACATAGCTACCCTGAATGTAAGTGTTTAGAACCTAAATAAAGGGAGTTCACAACTCCTACATAATTAATTCAAAAGGAACTGTCAGGTCCACTGTGCCTCCAGCTACTGATGTTTCTTCAAAACATGGTCTGGAGCTGTTTCTAAAATGATGGTATTCTCTTGCTATGGTTCTGCAAATTCTCATGTCTCCTTGTGGTTTGAGGGAAACCCAGCCCTATTGGTGCCTACACAGAAGATGATATATAAGAATAATTGAACATCTGCTTCCTGCATGTGGAATCTGTCCTGACCAACCACCCAACACCACATACACCTGAGAAACAAAATTGATTTTGTTCCCTGGAATTGAGTTTTTGAATCTTCTCATTATCACTGGTGGTAGAGGAAAGTTAAAAGCACTCTGAACACATATTGCTGAAGGGAAATCCCCATCACCTCTTTCTACCAATTTCTAAATTGTGTGTGACAAACCCGAACATGGAATGCATTATTCATAAATTCCAGAACCCGAACTTTCAGTTTTCCATTATAAGTTCCCACCACACACCCAAAGCAATGCTGTGATCCACAGCATTGTCATCTGGTCTCATCTTGACCATCTGGCGGTACTTTGATTTTTCTCAACAAGAAAACTGAACAATTCTGGCATACTAGGTCCTGACATTCACTGTTACTTAGTAATGACTCCATGAGCAGCTTGTTAAAGACCTGTTCTGAACCTGGGGTCTGTTTATAAATCAGGGGTGTCTCCTTTGTCATGGTTTGCAGATTACTATCTGCACAATCCTGGAGAACAGATGCATATTTTAGCATCCTAATCTCTAACAGGAGTGGTTGTTGCGTTCTCATGCTCACATGACCAGAATATGGAGCTTGGCAGAGAAGGTCTGGATTGAAACCCTTAACAGACCACCACGAGAAGTGAAGAAGAAGCTGGTGGTGTACATTATAGAGAATAATGGGATTATATACCCAAGCCAGTGGAATAGCTAAGCATAGGATGAAATCATGCACCACCCACACTTGGTTCAAGGTACCAGCACTGCACACCAGAAAGTTCTGAATACAACCTTGTTTGCTCAACATTCTTTTCACAGCATTTCTACAGCTGGGTGAGAGAAACAGAGCTCTAATGGACATGTACTTAAATTTCGCAATGGGTTAGTGTAGGGAGCCGTCCCTACATTCTCCATTACAAGATGGTGCTGGCATCTGGCTGGAGGTTGGCATAAATAAGCCTGTGCACGCGTGCAAGGGGATTTCTCCCGCACCTCTCCCATGGCGTCATTTGGCCTGATGAGCGAGCAACCAATCAGGGAGTGACACGTCCTAAGCGAGGCTGAGTTTCTATATAAGGGTGTGGGTTTTTGCTCCGGGGGTGTTCGCTCTGAAGTTGGTGTAAGCTTATGCTCTGCCTCTCAAGAAGCATTAAAGCTATTATCGAAGAAGGATCCTATCTGTATGCCGTGTCGTTCTTGCTGGTGAGAAGGTAGCGCGGGACAACTGGTGCCAAAACCCGGGAACTTGACCAATCCATCATCAGCACCATCGAAGACCCCCAATTTTCGAGGTGGGAGGATTCAGAACTGCGGGGAGGTAAGTTCAGTAAGGTATGACTGATCCTCATAACATCTTTGCTTTAGTATTGGTTGGTATCGCTTTCATTCTCTTTCTGTTGATCCTCTTTTGTTACCATCGAGGCCGCTGCTAAGGAGATTTCTGTACTTAAGTCGGACGTAGATAAGCCGCAGTACATTGCACCTCTTAAGTCTTTTGTAAATAAAAATCGAGGTGCTCCAGATCCACTTTTGGTTTCGCGTGGTGCCAATGCTTGTAAGAGGGACGTAGATAAGCTGAGGGCATCCGTCCTGCAGCCATGGGCTCTACGCATTCCACTGTTACAGCACTGCAATCAATCCTTACACAGCGGGATCTGAAGCTATCTCATCGACTCCTACAGCGATTTGTCAAGGATGTAGACAGTGTAGCTCCCTGGTTCGCGGTCTCGGGCTCTCTTTCATTGGCCTCATGGAGGAAGTTAGGAAGGGATCTTGAGCATGCTCGGGCCAATGGAGAACTTGGGCCTAGCGCTATGGCCATCTGAACAATGATAGAAAATTGTTTAGAGGTTGAGGATTGTAAGTCTGCTATTGCAGAGGGACAAGGGATTTTAACCGAGTTTCAGGATAGTCTATCAGAAGCTGAACAAAGCGAGAGGATGGGTGCGCACAAAAAGGAAACTAAAAGTGAAAAAGGACCCTCTGGAAAAGATAGTCAGGAGGAGAAACCAAAGAAATCTCATAGGAGGTCTAAAAAGAAAGACTTAAGGAAAAGGGAGAGCTCAAGCGGCCTCTATCCTAAGTTATATCTGGAGGCCCCGGGTATTGAAGGCCCCTCTGAGTCCGAAGAGTCTGATGTCTTGGACACGGAAGAGGAGGCTGACTTGGAGGAAGAGGCCGCCAGATATGAAGGGGAAAGGTACCACCCCGATGATGATTTTGGCTTTCCTATTACTATTAAGAAAGGGGACGAGAAGCCTTCTGCTTTATTGCCTTCTGCTCCTCCGCCTCCATATGAGCTTGATAACCGAGGGACCCGAGGATCCAGTAGAGAAGGCTTCTCCTTAATCCCGTCAGGGGACAGAAGAAAGCTGGCTTTGTTACACCTCGCATTCCCAGTTTTCGAGAATGCGGACGGAGGGAGAGTGGCCGCCCCAGTGGATTATAATCAAATAAAGGAATTGGCGGAGTCAGTCAGAAAATATGGAGTTACAGCAAATTTTACCATAGTTCAACTAGAAAGATTGGCCCTGTATCATTTGACTCCAGCAGATTGGGGAGACGATTGCAAAAGCAGCTCTGGTCAGCATGGGCCAATATGTGGAATGGAGGGCCCTCTGGCATGAGGCGGCCCAAACACAGGCAAGAGCTAATGCTGCTGCAATAACTCCGGAGCAGCAAGCCTGGACTTTTGAATTACTCACTGGGCAGGGCCCTCATGTTAATAATCAAATGAATTATCATTGGGAAGCTTATGCACAAATTTCAGCTACAGCCATTAAGGCCTGGAAGTCGCTCTCCCGTAAAGGGGAGGGTAGTGGTCAGCTTACTAAGATCAAGCAGGGCCCCCCAGGAACCTTTCTCAGACTTTGTAGCCAGGATGACAGAAGCAGCAGAACCCATTTTCGGGGATACTGAACAAGTCATGCCCCTGCTAGAACAATTGATTTTTGAACAAGCTACCCAAGAATGCTGCACCGCTATAGCACCTCGAAAAAATAAGGGGCTCAGGGTATGTAGGGAGATGGGGGGGTGGGCCTCTGAGCAATACAGGTTTAGCGGCGGCAATTATCCAGGCGCAAAGGCAGAACAAAAAACCTCCCGGTAAGACATGTTTTGGATGTGGAAAACCAGGGCACATAAAAAAGGACTGTAAAATGTCCAACGCCCCCCTAGGGGCGAGCCTCTGCACCCGATGTGGCAAAGGCTACCATCGGGGCGGAGCAATGCAGATCTGTTAGAGACATTAAAGGGAGACTCCTCCCTCCGACAGAGGCTCCGACCCTTGAGGTGTCAAAAAAACGGGCAGACGGGCCCTTGGTCCCAGGGCCCTCGAAGATATGGGACCCGATTTGTCAAATCTCTGGAAGGGAACCAGGAGAGCGGCCAAGCAGACCCATCAGAATGGACCTGTGTGCCGCCTCCTCAATCTTACTAATGCCCCAAATGGGTATTCAGCCCGTGCCTTTAGAATCAATTATTCTGCCTTCAGGCACTATGGGATTGATCCTTGGGTAAGGTTCCCTTATAGCACAGGGGCTCATAGTACATCCACGAATTGTGGATGATGCCCACCAGGGTTTTCTCCACCAGGATTGCACAATTGCTGCTCCTACCTCATGATAACCAACATGGGCCCATTGATGGTGTCCCAAAACAAATGGGGTCCTCAGGAACAGACTCTGCCTATTTGGTCATGTCTTTAAATAGTAGGCCAAAAACTACACTTTGGATAAATGAAAAGAAATGTGAAGGCGTTTTGGACACGGGGGCTGATAATTAGCATTGTCTCCACCTACTGGTGGCCGAAGACATGGCCAATGGTGGAATCGTCACACTCTTTACAGGGTCTTGGCTATAAGTCCTGCCCCACCATCAGTGCCGCCCCTCCTTAGCTGGAGAACCCAGGAGGGTCAAAAAGGGCAATTTACTCCTTATGTATTACCGATGCCTGTGAATCTATGGGGACGAGATGTCATGCAAGACATGGGACTGATGCTGACAAACGAATATTCACCACAGACACAGGGGATCATGGGCAAGATGGGATATCGACAGGGCAATGGTTTGGGCCGCTATGAACAGGGGCGCCTTGAGCCCGTTGCTCCTAACCCCAATAGAAATAGACAGGGTCTGGGTTTTCCTAGGCGCCACTGAGGCAGCACGACCCATACCTTGGAAAACGGAGGATCCGGTATGGGTTCCTCAGTGGCCGCTTACCTCTGAAAAATTACAAGCGGTGAATCAGCTTATAGAGGAGCAATTAAAATTAGGCCATATTGAGACCTCCACCTCACCATGGAATACTCCAATTTTTGTAATAAAAAAGAAATCTGGAAAATGGCGCTTGCTTCTGAATATCCAAAATTGTCTGCTTGCTAGAGGGCAGCCCTTCTTTATTACTCACATAAGGGCACATTCCGGGCTACCAGGACCCATGGCCTTAGGTAATGATTTGGCTGACAAAGCAACTAGATTGGTTGCCATGGTTCTAGCCCCGCCACTAGAGGCTGCCAAGGAATTTCACAAGAATTTTCATGTGACTTCTGAAACCCTGAGACACCATTTTTCCATCACTAGGAAGGAGGCTCGTGAGATTGTTGTCAATTGTCAACATTGTTGTCAGTTACTGCCTGCACCCCATTTTGGAATTAATCCTCGAGGCATTCAGCCCTTACAGGTTTGGCAGATGGATGTGATCCATGTCTCATCCTTTGGAAAGTTACAATATGTGCATGTATCAATAGACACCTGCTCTGGCGTTCTCCATGCCACACCACTCACTGGGGAGAAAACCTCCCACGTGATTCAACACTGTCTTGAGGCATGGAGTGCCTGGGGTAAGCCTAAATGTTTAAAAACTGACAATGGGCCTGCCTATACTTCTCAAAAATTCAGAAAGTTTTGTGCACAAATGCAAGTCACACATGTCACGGGCTTGCCATATAATCCTCAAGGACAAGGCATTATTGAGCGTGCACATTGCACACTCAAATCATATCTCCTTAAGCAAAAAGGGAGAATAATGATGGGTTTGCCCCACGGGTGGCTATAGCAATGGCACTTTTCACCATGAATTTTTTAAACATGGATGAACATGGTCGGTCTGCGGCAAAGCGACATTGCTCAGACCCATGTTGACCTAAGGAACTGGTAAAATGGAAAGATGTGTTAACCAATGAATGGAAAGGCCCGGATCCTATTCTAATAAGATCCAGGGGAGCTGTTTGTGTTTTCCCACAGAATGAAGAAAATCCTTTCTGGGTCCCAGAAAGACTCACTCGGATGGTCCTGGAGCAGAAAGATGTGGAGACCCGAGGACAAGAAAAAGGGGAGCCAACTGCTCCCCCTAATGTCACTGATGATACTCAGCATCCCAGCTGTCCAAGAGGAGCCTCGTTGGGGAATCATGTCAACGTTCCCACTTCCAATGCCGATGATGTATAATGCTCAGGTCTTTCCCTGATTTTTTGCCACCAATAGGGAGCTGGGTCTAGTCTTTTTTTCCTAAGGACAGTTTTTGAGGCTCTGGATAAACAGACTTCAGCCAATACTCAAATTCAGGGGGGCTTGATGTTGGTGAACCAACGTATAGATTTAGTACAGGAGCAGTTGGACATATTATGGCAATTGGCCCAATTGGGCTGTGAGCAGAAGCTCCCTGGTTTATGTGTCACCTCCATTCAATATGAAAATTTTACCAAAACAGCTAATTTGTCTAAGAGTCTTTCTCAGTTCATGTTACAGAATTGGACCGCAGAATTTGAACAGACCCTCCGAGAATTGAGGACCGCTATTATCCAGATTAATTCCACCTGCCTCAATCTGTCCCTGACGGAGGGCCTATCATCTTGGATTGCCTCGGCTGTTTCCTATTTTAAGGAATGGGTGGGGGTGGGGTTATTCTTTGCAGCCATCTGCTGTGGTCTGCTGTTGCTTCTTTGGCTGGTTTGCAAAACTCAGGAATCAGGCAAAAAGAGATAAGGTGGTTATTGCCCAGGCACTTGCCGCACTTGATAGTGGAACGTCAGCTGATGTTTGGCTGTCTATGCTTAAGCAATAGGCCGCCAGCTGGATAGCTCTTGCACACCCGGAGCCTAGGCTCATTGCACAGGGTAGAGTGTCTGGCTTGAGCAGCCCATGAGGGATGTTGAGCAAGGCATCACACAGAGAGTTGCTCAATAGGCAGGCCTCTCTGGGAGGCACGTTGTCCTGCATAAGGGTTGCCTGCCCTAGTTCCCCTTTCCCAGAAAAACGGCAGAGGACAGGTCGAGAGCACCTCGGGTCAAGCTAACAGCCTGATGGCGACTCTTGTACACGGTCTTAATGTTTATTTGGGAAGGTACGACCTCTGTCTCTATCCCTCAACATATGGGTGACCTATTTGCTTGTGAAAATATAAAGCCTTATCATTAAATAAGAAAAAAGGGGGAGATGTAGGGAGCCGTCCCTACATTCTCCATTACAAGATGGCGCTAGCATCCGGCTGGCGGTTGGCATAAATAAGCCTGTGCACTCGTGCAAGGGGATTTCTCCCGCGCCTCTCCCATGGCGTCATTTGGCCTGATGAACGAGCAACCAGTCAGGGAGTGACACGTCCTAAGCGAGGCTGAGTTTCTATACAAGGGTGTGGGTTTTTGCTCCCGGAGTGTTCGCTCTACAATTGGTGTAAGCTTATGCTCTGCCTCTCAAGAAGCATTAAAGCTATTATCGCAGAAGGATCCTATCTGTGTGCTGCGTCGTTCTTGCTGGCAAGACGGTAGCTCGGGACAGGTTAGCATACTACTCATCTTGGGGTTATTTTAGAGATAGCACTCTCTCAGCTAAAATGTATTTTATGGGACTCACTATCCCTTGAGAATTGGTAAATCCTTTATATCAAAAATTGTACTTTTCCACAGCACAGCTTATTGGTGAAGTGCAATCCACCACAAGAATGCCATTTATGGACATCTTTAGTGTGCCATGTATTTAATACAATACTGGCAGAGACAGAGACATGTCCATGAACTTGGGGCTGGCCTGCTCTACATAGTGATTTCCAGGACAGACTCCAAAGCAATACAGATAAACACTTAGTTGGTGAATAAAAATTGAAAAAATAAATAAACATATAATTATAAAACATAAACAAAAGAGTGCCATTTACAGCATGCACAAAATTACCTCCAATTGAAGTTACACCTAAATGGAGATTATAGAAAATTACCTATGATAGTCAAAGCTTAGAGTTAAGTTATTTAGATTTTTCAAGATACCCAGAGATGTATTTGAGATACATAAGCATTCTTCCAACCTTTCAAAGACCCACAGAATATGGCAAATAAAATGGTTTAGGGTTTTTCTTGACAATGAGACATAACTGCTCCTGGAAACACCACCTGTGTCAAAAAGAAAAATGGACATCAAAGAAAGGATTTATGAAGTTTGTTCCCAAAATGGCAAGAATAGCCATTTGGAAAAGATACGGCTCTCGTCTGGACTGTTAGACTTTATGCTGTATAAACTGGACCTGCAGGACACACAGAAAAGTGACTACTGATTCAAGATGGACATTGCTTCATGGAAGAGTCTGCCAGACAGTCTGCAGGACACAGAGAAAAATGACTGTCAAACTGCTAATACAAGAAGACAGTTTAAAATTACTACTTTGCTGAAGAGTTTGCCAGACACACTATAGCCTCTGGGCTGAAGATGGAAAATTACAGAAGAACTTCAGATGACTAACAAGGCAAGATGTCTCTGTTATTTCTAGAGTTTATATATTATCCTTCTGTTGTCTTTGAAGGAGTTGAAGACAGATAGTTATAGTTATAGTTTTCCTTAGTTAAGTTTAAAGATAAGTTACATATAAGACTTTAGACTCACAAATATAGGATAGATGATAGAATAGTTTATTTTAATCTTGCTAAATGTTACTGGGCTAAATATTGTTAACTGTGAAATATAACTGTTGTGTTATATATTTTTTCTATGTTAAGGATAAAACTCTTCATTTTATTGGGACAGAAAAGAGGAGATGATGGGAGATGTCATTCTGTATATGTTTCTCATTCTGGTTAATGAATAAAGCACTGTTGGTCGATAGGAAAGCAAGACAGGTGGGACTAGGGGACAAGGAGGAAAGAGGAAGTAGTAAGGAGGAGTCAAGATGAAGAGTCTGAAGAGAGCAGTACCGCAGCTAGCTGTCTGGTAAGAGGAGATCACGTGAAGATTAGCTGAAATGGGTTAATAATTTGGACAAAGCTAGCCGATAAGAAACTAGTACCTGGCCAACAGCATTATATTAAATACAGTGTCTCTGTGTGTTATTTGGGCTTGGCATGGCGGCAGGACAAGACCGTCAGGGGGAGGAAAAACCCTTACTCCGTATAGGCCTTCATAGAGGATTTGCTTCAGATCCTGAGAATCCAAGCCTTTCAACCATGTAAAGCTGTGGTTATTGATCAAAATGCCATTTTGAGCTCAGTCAGTAAAGTTCTTGAGGTACATTGTGTTCCTCTTGTGTAGTGTCATTTGAGTAGCTGCATCCTGAATTTGTTCCATGGTGTGTTGCTTCCTGGTACTTCATAGAATTCTCCTATTTCTTTCCATTTCTCTCCCCTTGGGGTAGCATGTAAGATGCTATTCTGAAGAAACTTAAATCCCTGTACTCTTCAGGTAGAAGTGGTCAGATCCCAGTAAGTTCAAGACCAGGTCAATGGTGTATTTAAGAAATTACTCTAGGGTATATCTTTGCCATATAATCCTCCCCCATTCTTTTAAGTGACTAGAACTACAATTTCCCTGTCTCTCTTTAATTTGTCCAAAGTGTAAGTTGGAGCATGAACCCAAAAGACACTTGAGGATGTTATATATGTGGAATGCAAATATTTCTAAGTTGGCTCTACTTTGAGTACTAGCTAGAGAGGGATGCATGCCATCATTGAAGAGATATTGTTTTTATTAATCTCCCAAGTGTTTAAAGTGATTACACTTTGGGAAGGCTAATTCATTCTAGAAAAGCTGAATTTTCATCATGTTAGAAAATAATGTTTCTGAGACAAACTGTCCACATTGAGTCAATTGACTTTGAAACAAGTCTGTTACTCTACAAAGCAGTGATCTTTGATTGGTATGTTTTAAATCTCCAAAACTCTTAAATGAAATAACTGTACCACCTCAGAGATTTAAAATTTTGCACTTTCCATCATGTAGTCGACTATACAATGTGGTCATAGGAAAATGATTCAATTGTAGAGCATTTTTTTTTTCTGCCTCCAGGTCAGAGTAGGAGGAATAGATTATTGTGCACACTGTAGTGGAACAGGATAAGCAATCAGCTGCTTTATTCAACCTTATGAAAAATGACCAGACTGTGAATGGGGAAGTGATTCTGTTATTTCTCAGCATGGTTTTGTTCATGTCATGAGAATGGAGATCAGTGTGTGTGTACAGATTTGGAAGGTTATGTTGATCCAATGAATATTGAATTGGCAATGAGGAAACTGTCATGTGAAAACATGTCTATTTGTTTCTTTGAGAAACGGTTTCTCTGTAGTTGTGGAGCTGGTCCTGGAACTCTGTAGATCAGGATTGCCTTGAACTCATGGAGATATGGCTTAGCACAATGCTACCTATACCTTGCCCAACCCTCATTCTACAACACCTCAAGGAACAGATGCCTGAGGTCTACAGAATGGCAGCTAAGGGAAAATTTCTCCACCCATACTTCCTGAGTGTGAGCTCATGGACTCTTTATGCTTCCCACCCCACATCAATCCTAGCAAGCAAAAAGTAGAGAGAATCAAAATAACACCCATATACCCAGGGATTCTGGATTGTTTAGGTGGAAGCTCTACAGGCTTTTATATGTATGCTAAAAGTTTGAAATATATGGTAGCCTTGTCCCAAACCCGGCCTCAAGGGATGGTGTCTCTTGTGCACACCTGGTCCTGTCACTCAGGTTTTACTAACCAATCATACCCTCTAGCTCACCCACCAGTCAGAGGGAAAATTTCTTCTGAATCCAGGCTTTCTTCTCAGATCATCTCCTGAGGAAGTCAGAATCTATCTCATGTGATGTGTCTTTGTTCCTTAATACATGATCAGAAGGTGGAGAAGCATGTGGTGGGCTGTCCCTCTCTTCCTCCCTTTTTCTCTCTTCACTTTCTCCCTCTCCATCTTTCTCCCCCCCCCATCTTCTTGTGTTGCAGAACTTTTCAGAAGGGCAGAAACTATGTTTTTCTGAGTCAGAGACATTACACGTTTCCTTATTTTCATCTGTGAAAATTGTCTCCCAAGAAAACAAACATTTATCATTCCCCTTGGTTCTACTGAACTTATTAATACCTCACCTTCAAATGAAACAAAGTTGTTATTTGAAACTAAAGACGAGTATGATGTCTTAAGTCTTCATCAAATTGTTTACAAGAGCTGTGTTTTCTTTTCCGTGAGTTGTTCCTTATTACCTGTTATCAATATAATATGAAAGGATATGAAATGTGTACAGCATAGAGAATGGAAGAGCAAAATTATGACAAGTTCATTGTGAGGACCTAGGTTCTGGATGTTCTGGAGTTCCTGGTACAGAAATACTAAAGGGTTCAACCTTCTTGGGAACAAGCATTCACAGTCTCAATCCAACAAACTGACATCACATGATTAAAATTAAATCAAATCTTTAATCACAGTTTTCCACACGTGAATATTTTCTGTTATGAGCACTCATACTTGACCCAGGTGTCAAGGTATTGAAAGAACCAACAATTTTTCTTAATCATGAACTACTACATATAAAAGAATGCAAGCATGTAGTATTTGATTTAGAAAAATCAATTGATGTGAACAAGGATTTTATGTTTTTAAAGAAAAGAATGAACAGAAAAAGGGATCCTTCATCAATGAATTCATAGCACTTTCATGCACATGTGTTTGCAGGTGCAAAATAAATGGAGAAATCATAACAAGTGAACAGGTTGCCTGATATTTTGCTCTCCAAGATGTCATGGAACTCAATGTGTGTTGGCTGAAGATCTTACCATATTCTTTCTAATAAGATTCCCTTCTTATGAGTTTTCTTAAGCCCTCAAAGATTATTGTGATTTGCAAAGTGTACCACTTTACAACACTGCTTACATGTATGGGGTTTATCTGCAGTATGATATTGTATGATTTTAAAAATTGATGTTACATACAAAAGCTTTACCACATTGGTTACATTAATAGGATCTGGCTCCAGTTAGTGTTCTTTTATGAAGAGACTGCAGAGCTGTGACAAGGATTTACCACATAGAATACATTCATAATACTTTTCTGCAGCAAGTGTTCTATGATGTTTTTGGAGATTACTGACATATGGAAAAGCTTTACTACATTGGTTCCATAACATAAATAGGGTTTCTCTCCAGTATGTGTTCTTTTTATTTTTTTTCACATAAATCCCTATTCCCTCAACCTCTCTCCCTTTATCTCTCCATCCCTCTCTCCCTCCCTCCCTTTTCTCACCCCCTTATATGCACTCCAAACACCCTCCCCTCCCAACCTACCCCCACTCATGTAGGTTGATGCCATCCAGGAGGGGTCATCTAAATCTGTCAAGTCAATTGAAGTAAGGACTAGTACTTCTCTCCTATCTCTAGGTTAAAGGAGTATGTAGTGAGATAGTCCTTCTGTGGCACTGACCACGCCCATTGGGGTGGAGCCATTGGCAGAAGTGACCTGTGGAAGGAGGTCAGAGAGAGAGCTCTCTTGTTGGTGGGACTCGGACAGGAGAGCATCAGGTGGAATTTCCTGGTGTTCATCTGTCTTGGTTGTAAGTTATTTTTCCCTGAATAAACATCTATTTAGCCTATTTGCTTATCCTGATCCTTATTTAACTGTGATATCCTGGTTGTAGTCTGTAAGTCTGTCTTGTTCAAGCTGTTTTGAATGTTGGATCACTAGGAACTTTGTTTTAGGGGGTCTAGCTTGATTAAACCACATTAGTCTGGAAGGAATCCACAGCTTTTTATTTCCTGTTGAAACAAAAATAGAAATTCTTTTCCCCAGTAACTTGTTCTTGAACTTGAATTTTGGAGTCAAAGCATTTTTAAAATATATAAATGTAATTAATCCAGCAGCATTTCCTTTAACAGTTGTGTTTCCTCAGCAGTCAAACAATACAAAGACAATATAACACCATACAGTATCCAGATTTTTTTCCATCTGTGGCTTTTTTATTATTTTGTTTATTTTAGTTGTTATTATTTGAGACAGGGTTTTTCCATGTAACTCTTATCTGTCCTGGAATTTACTGTGTATACCAGGTTTACTTTGAAATCACAACATCTGCTTGTCTCTATCTCTTGAGCGCTGGGATTAAAGGCGTATGCCGCCACACCCAGTTGTTCTCTGTCTTTTTTAAACCATTTTTTTCTCTCCCAAGCCTATGTATTTTTTTTAAACACACTGTAAACCTTTAGAGGTTTATCTTCATATGAATCTGTCTTTACTGTAAATCTTTACCTTTTTCTGGCCATGAGTCTTTATCTGTTAAACAACAACATTGTTAAAATGGAAGTCTTTGTTGTTTCTGTCACGGTTATCAAAGATGGCGGCGGGTACCTTTACTGCCAGCAATGAAAGCTGTGGTCACTGCCATCCAGTAGGCATTCTGCCAGCTTGGAGATGTGGTCACTGCCATTGCCAACTCTCATGCACACCAATAAATTGTTAGCAGAGTTATTTAAAAGACTTGCGGTTTTTTGAGCTTATTCTGAGTCAGGAACCTTCCCTTAGAGGAGCCGCATGAATATCTGCTCCATTATGCCTTCATCCTAGGACTAGATATTTAAGTCATTTTGTTTTAGATTTTCCTTTTCTTAGAGCACACTTGTCATTTACTATTTTGTATATAGTTTTGTATTAAGCCTAAATCTTTTCTTTAGACTAAAAGGGGAATTGTAGTGAGATAGTCCTTTTTTGGCACTGATCACGCCCATTGGGGGGTGGAGCCATGGGCGGAAGTGACCTGTGGAGGGAGGTTGGAGAGAGAGCTCTCTTGCTAGTGGGACACAGACAGGAGAGCATCGGGTTGAATTTCCTGGTGTTCATCTGTCTAGGTTGTAAGTTATTTCCCCCTGAATAAACATCTATTCAGCCTATTTGTTTATCCTGATCCTTATTTAACCATGATAGGAGTATCCCTCCATGGGGGATATGCCCGAAAGGTCCTGTTTTGTCTGTCTGAGGTACCTTAGACTGCTCAGGTCTTATAGCTGACACCCATGTTCAGGGGGTCTGAGTCAACCCCATGCTGGATTTCCAGCTATCATTCTGGGGTCCTGTTAGCTCTTCCTTGTTCAGGTCAGCTGTCTCTCTGAGCTTCTGTAGCTTTGTATTTTTCTCCCTCTCTGCATCAGGATTTCAGTTCAGCTCAGTGTTTAGTTGTGGGTCTTTGCTTCTGTTTCTATCAGCTACTAGATGAGGGTTCTATGATGGTGAAAAAATTATTAGTCAATCTTATTATCAGGGAAAGACATTTATGATAGCCTTCCTACTGTTGCTCAAATTTGTAGTTGGAGTCAGACTTGTAGGTGATTGGAAATTGCTCTAGAGCAATTTTCCCTTCAAATATACAATGGCTCCCTCTTTTATATCCTCTCTCTCTCTCTCTCTCTCTCTCTCTCTCTGTGTGTGTGTGTGTGTGTATGTGTGTGTGTCTTCCTCTGTCTCTCTTTTCTGTTTCTATTTTTCCCCTGACTCAATCTTCCTAGTCCCACATTCATTCCTCTCCTCCCCTTCTCTTTCTCCTAGTTTCCTCTCAACTCACTGCCACCCACTCCTCATGTGCTCTGCAGAACTTTCCCCTTCCCCCTTCTGTGAAGGAACTTATATGAATCTCTTAGAATCTACCTTGTATCCCACTTCATCGGGCAGAGTGAATTATAGGCTGGTGATCCTTTGTTCTAGGTGTAAAATCCATATATGAGCGAGTACATACCATGTTCCTCTTTTTTGACTGGGTTACCTCATTCAGGAGGTAAGAATCCATTCAGGATGGATTCTTCAAGTTCCATCCACTTGCCTGTGAACTTCAAGATTCCATTGTTTTTGTCTGCAGAGTAGTATTCCAATGTGTATATATGCCACATCTTTATTCCAGTTGAGGGGCATCTAGGTTGCTTCCAGGTTTTTGCTATTACAAATAATTCTGCTATGAACATACTTGAGCACATGCCTTTGTTGCATGGATATGGATCATCTGGGTATATGCCTAAGAGGGGGATTGCTGGGTCCATGGTAAACTGATTTCCCATTTTCCCAAGTAAACACCATTCTAATCTCCAAAATGGCTGTATGAGTTTGCACTCCCACCAGCAGTGGAGGAGTGTTCCCATTTCTCCGCATCCTCTCCAGAATGAGTGGTCATTGATGTTTCTTATTTATGCCATTCTGGCAGGAGTAACATGGTATCTTAAAGTTGTTTTGACTTGCATTTACCTGAAAGCTAAGGATGTTGAGTACTTTCTTAAGTGTCTTTCAGCCTTTTTGATTTTCTCTGTTGAGAGTTCCCTAGTCAGTTCTGTACCCCATTTTTAATAGGTTTATTTCGTGTTTAGTTGACTAGTTTCTTGAGTTCTTTGTATATTTCAGAGATAAACCCTCTGTCAGATGTAGGATTGGCAGTCTGTTTGCTGCGGTTTGGTCTTGTCTACTGTGTCCTTTGTCTTCTAAGTTTGAGGCATTCCCATTTATTGATTGTGGATCTCAGGGTCTGTGCAACTGGAGTTATGTTAAGGAAACACTCATATTCCAATTTGTTCAAGGGTACCTCCCACTTTCTCTTCTAAGAGGTTCAGTGGGGATTGTTTTATGTTGAGTTCTTCGATTCATTTGGACTTGAGTTTTCTGCATGGCGATAGACATGGGTCTATCTTTAGTCTTCCATTTGTGCCAGCCACATTTGTTGATGATATTGGCACCTCCCATTGTATAATTTCAGCTTTTTGTCAAAAATCAGGTGTTCGTAAGTCTGTGGGTTAATATCTAGATTTTCGATTAGATTCCATTGGCCTATTTGGACAATTACCAATAGTTTATCATTTATATTCTATTATATTATATTTCAGGCTACAGTTGGTAAGACCATAATATTGAACAACATTGTCAAACTTTAAGAAGACATAGAAAGTAATTTTCATGGACCATTTTATACAAGTTTGCCTTGAAGAAATGATAATGGATTCATATTTCTACAGCACAACTCTCAGGGGCTATAATATAAACGGTGGTATGTGTGAAGGTATTGTTTCCTTGACTTCTTTTTTTCACAGGAATGCCTTGCAAACATAGAAGTGTTACCTGACACTGGAGTATATGTTTTGTGATAAATTAAAAAAAAACATCAATATACTTTAAGCTGTGCTCATTTATACCATTACTATTCTTTAAATCATCTAGGATACATTACAGTTTCTTAAGAGGCATGAAAATTTACCTTATATATCTTCTACAACTGTGACAATGTTGTGGTCTTTCCAAATATAACCTAAAATACAAGAAAAAGTTGATGTGTTATTGGAAAATGTACGAAGTAAAAGTGAATATCTCCAACAAACCTTAGAACTATGCCTCATTGACCGAATTTTCCCTTTTCCCAATCAAAATGACAGAACCATCAATAACCATGAAAAATTGTCCTCTTATTTTCAAACATGACGGAAAATTCAGTCTTACCTATAGCATTTAGGTTCCTGTAGGTGTTCAGCATTATGACTTTGTAGAGAATATTCTGGGAAGACTTCAGCCAAGCCCACGCTGGAAGAGTAACATTGATGTGAACATTGTGATAAGTCACTGAGACCTAAAATAACCCATACATGTATGAAACATTGTAAATGTCTGCCTCTCTGATAATATAGTGATATAATTTTTGTGCTTTCCAAACTTATTTCATGGCATGGACTTTGTATTGCATTCTTCCAGTCCCTTTAAAAGGGAACTGTATAGGAGGTTCTCATGCAAATATTAGGTCGCCCTTTAAACTAGTGTGTAGCCCTGAGAAAGAAATCACAATGAAGAGAAATAAAGGGAGAGGCAAGATATCAGATAAACACTATTGAGAGCACATTAGAGAAATTGTATGATAGGGCCAACCTATCAAGGTAATACCCCACAACCAGGTATCAATTTCTCTATTTGTTAGTTTTTTATTGCAGTGACACTACATGGCATGACAAAGCTTACAGAGAAAATATTTAACTGAGGTGTCTCACTTAAAACTCCAGAGGTCCAGTTAATCATCATTATGGCAGGGGCATGGCAGCTTGCAACCAGATATGGTGCTGAGGTTATAGTCCTTACCACTTAACTCAGAGGCAACAGCAAGTTGACCGACTCACCGGGCAGCACAATGAGTATAAGAATCCTCAAGACTGACCCTACAGTGACAAACGTCCTCCAATAATATAAAAATCTCATTCCCACAATGCCACACCCCCTACTAATGTCACTCATGCGACCTCACATATTGTGGACTGCCAGCTGGGTAAATTTCATGTTGCCAAAATAACACTGTGAATATGAGTGGCAGATATATGATTTGATCATATGAGGGGGTGCCTGGACATTAAACCAGGACCCATCCCAGGTGCATGAACTGGTTTTTTGGAGCCCACTCCTTAAGGTGGGATTATTTGTTCATTCTTGATATGGGATGGAATGCGTTGATCATTTCTCAAGTTGGTGTGCCAGAGATTGTTGACTCCTAAAAACTACCTTGCCCTCTCTGAGGAGTGGATGGAGGATAGTAAAGGAGAGATAGGTCGCAGGAGATTGAGAATAATGGAAATGGGGATTGCATGTAAAATGAAAACTGAAATTTTAAAGTAAGTTTAAAAAGAAACAGAGTATGATTTGTTTATGTATGCAGAGACTGGATTTGCTCTTTTCTTTATAAGTAACAAGAATTTTGAAAAGAAGTTTACCCCAAATTTCTACATATACATCTTGTGTGAGAGAGGGTTTCCATGTGTGTACAAGTCACATTCCAAATAAGAGGCTGTCAGATACCCTGCATCTGGAGTAGCGGGTATTTATGAGTCACCACATTTAGGTGCTGGGATGTGAACCATGATCATCTTCAAGAAGAATATGTACTGAAACACCTGCCAAGCCACAGAATATGTTTTAGGCAAAAGAGAGAACGTACTTCACAGAACAAAAACAACAAGAATAAAAGAGCCATCATAAATAAAGAAATAAAGTCATTGGGAATTGATTCCTCAATATTAAGACACCATATGAAGTAAATTTGGAATGTGAATCAAATACAATGTAAATTTCCAACATGTTATAAAACAATATTTAATTCCAAACCTATACGTACACAAAGTGCAAACAGAATTTTCAAGAATATTAAAAAGAAATAGTACAAAAGTTTACACCATGTGCCATCTCTACTTACATCAAATCTACAGTGATTGAGAAGGTGCATACTATCTGGCAATGGACAGAATAAAGGCGATGGACAGAACAAAAACAAAAAACAAAAGCAGGAAAGTATAACAAAATTTTCAACAAAATACTGAGAACATAACCAATGTTACCCTGGTATTCATGATAGTAGGTGTTTAAAATTTGAATAACCAGACTTCACAACTCCCACTAAACTAACATAAATAACTGTTCTGCTTCTGACCATACAGCTACTGATATTTCTTTCCAAAAAAGAGATACCGCATGGTCTAGCTCTCTCTACAAATGCTGGTAATCTTCTGCTATTGTTCTGGAAACTTTCATGTTCCCTTGGGGTTGGAGGCAAACCCACCCCTTTGATGCCCACACAGAACAACATAGAATTATTGAACATTGGCTTTCTCCAAAAGGTGGACACAGCATGTAGAATTGGCCCTCTCGACCCATCCAACACAGTGTACATCTGAGGAACTTCTACAGATCAGAAATTCCTTCTGTTCCCTGGAATGCAACTTTCCTGAATCATGACATTGTACCTGGTGGAAGCAGAAAGTTTAACACACTTTGGTCTCATCCCCATCGCCACTTTCTACCAGCTTCTAAACTGTGTATGACAAATGTAAAATAAATCTGAAAGTGGAATGTGATATTCATAAATTCCAGAAGCCAAATTATCATTTTTCAAATGTGTTTTTCCAAAACACAACAAAAGATACCTGTGATGCACATACTTGTCACCTGGTCTCACCCTGCCCATCTGGAATACCCATGGATTTCTCTAAAAGAAAACTGACTTTTATGACAGATCAGACCCTAATGATCACTGTGAGGCAGTAATGACCACTGAGCAGCTTGTAAAAGCCCTGTTCTGTGATATGAGGCTGGGTTAGATGCTGCTAACAACACAACTTAGTGGTGGAGTGCAATCCATCATAAGCATGTCATTTATGGACATCTTTAGTGGCCCACAATCTAAGCCAATGCTAGGAGGCAGAGGCAGACAGATCTCTATCAGTTTGGGGCTAGTCTGGTCTACAGAGCATATTTCATTACAGGCTGAAAAGCAATGCAAAGATCATAAATAACTATAAAAAATAACTAAAGAAAATAATGTCATTTACTATACACATAAAGTTAACTCCACATGGACCTTACACCTAAACGTTAAATATGAGATGCAGAATTTCTAGAAGGCACTAGAGAAACTGGGCCTTTCCTGATGGAAGATGTCATTGTATATATATTTTTCATACTGGATAATGAATAAAGCACTGTTGGCCAATAGGAAAGCAAGATAGGTGGGATTAGGGGACAAGGAGGAAAGAGGAAGTAGTAAGGAGGTGTCAAGATGAAGAGTCTGGAGACAACAGAACCACCATTTCTCTGCTCTCTGTAAGACCATGTGGAAATACATAGAAATGGGTTAATACTTAAGAAAGAGCTAGCCGATAATAAACAAGTAACTGGCCAACAGCATAATATCAAATTCAGAGTCTCTGTGCATTATTTGGGGCTGGCACAGCAGCTGGACAAGACTGGATGCAAGTGGAGAAAACCTTACTTCTTACATATGGCACCCACATCGCTAATAAGAACTTACACTTAAAATTTAACAAAAGCTTTAAAAAGGGTTTTAGAAACAAAAGAACAGAGACAAGCAAGGCTTCTTGGTAGCAGCATTTTTCTCGATTGTACTCTGTTTTGTGTGAGACAAGCAAATATTTCCCCGGCTCCTTTAAGGGAGGATTCCTGTCTCAGCATAGGCGGCAAAAAACTGCACGGCTTTAAAAAAGCACTACTAACAATTTATTGGTGTGTATGAGAGCAGGCAATGGCAGGCACTACATCTCCAGGCATGCTTGCTGGATGGCAGTGCAGACCAAGGCAGTGAGCAAAGCTCTCAGTGCTGATGGTAAAAGTACCCACCACCATCTTTGATAAACAGCGGCTGACACAGGTATGACTTTCATTTTAACAATGTTGTTGTTTACCAGATAAAAGATAAAGATTTAGAGTAAAGACAGATTCACATTAAGAAAAAAAGCTCCAGGTTTACAATGTGTTCTAATATATGTAGGCTTGGGAGAGAAAATGAATAAAATGGTTTTAAAAAGACAGAGAGGAGCTGGCTGTGGTGACACACTCCTTTAATCCCAGCCCTCAGGAGACAGAGGCAAGCAGATCTCTGTGATTTCAAAGTAAACCTGGTATGCAGAGTGAATTCCAGGATGGATAAAAGTTACACAGAGAAACCCTGTCTCAAAAAATGAAAAAATAAAAGAGAGTAATAATAAAGCCATGTAACGATGGAAAACTCAGAGAGAATCCAGATATTGTATGGTGTTATATTGTCTTTGTATCTTTTGACTGCTGAGGAAATAACTATTAAAACAAATGCTGGTGGATCAATCCAATTTATATATTTTAAAAATGCTTTGATTTCAAAATTTAAGTCTAAGGACAGGTTACTGGGGAAAGGATTTCTATTTTTGTTTCCACAGAAAATAAAAAGCTGTGGATTCCTTCCAGACTAATGTGGTTTGAGCAAGCCAGACCCCCTGAAAAAGCGTTCCTGGTGATCCAACATTCAATACAGGTTGAACAAGGCAGTCTTGCAGACTACAGCCAGGATATCTATGTCTTCTTAGGATCCCCAGTGACAGTGGCCCTTACCAGAAGGATGTAGTTTGGAAAGAATGATGCCCAATTTCTCAAATATTGTTTATAAATTTTTGTTTTCATTTTAATGGGATTGATTATAAATGGTTAATGACCACAACCAATATCTTTTTTAAAGGTAAATAGGGGATTATGGAATAGATATGAATACTTTGTTTTGGAATGGATTTTCATTTATTGATACAATTTAAGGTCAATTTTGTGATGTGTATATTTCTCCTCTTGGTTAGGTATTGTGTAGAAATGTAATGTATAATTTAGTGCAGGTTATAGATAGTTATCAATAATAGTCAAATCTTAGAGTGTCTAGATATACAGAGATGTATTTGAAATGAATAGGCATTCTTCAAACCTTTCCAATACCTACAGAATATGGCATTTAAAATGGTTTAGGGTTTTTCTTGACAATGAGGCATAATTGCTCCTGGCAACACCACCTGTATCAGAAAGAAAAATGGACATCAAAGAAACTCGTTATAAAGTTTACTTTCAATATGGCAAGACTAGCCATTTGGACAAGATATTGCTCGTGTCTGGACTGTTTGACTTTGTGCTGTATAAACTGGACATGCAGGACCCACATAAAAATGACTGCTGATTCAACCACTCTGGATTTTCTTGGGGACTTATAAATGAAGAGGGACCTGTGAAAGAATTAAGGCCATTGACCAATTGAAGATGGTGGAGCAACTGTGCAGAAAGGGTGAGGCAACTTGGAGGAGACAAGATTTTCTGCTACAGTGGAAGTTCAGATTAGCAAATGGGGATTATGTAATCAATTTTAGATGTTGCAGAAAGGTCCAGATTGGCCATGTCTTGCTGTCCACAGACCAGGGGAATAAAAAATGGGAGTACAGGACTGACCTTATCATGAAACCAAATTGATCTAGTTACAGTATGTAATCCAAAGTAGAAGATCTCAGTAAAATGGTATAGCCCTACCTAAACATTTACCTACAGTAAAGGTATGAGGCCTTTTTGAAGGGTCTAATATAAATCCTATTCTCTGGAGTACATGGTCATAAACCCTGTTCCAACATTCCAAATTAAATTATGTGATTATAAGTACATCATATCGAAATTCATAGGCAAATGGATGGAAATTGAAGATATCCTAAATAAGGTAACCCAGTCACAAAAAGAGGAAGCTGAAATGAACTCACTCATATATTGACTGCAGACAGAGAGCGTATGATTACCAGCCTATAATTTACACCACCAGGGAGGCTAGGATACAAGGAGGAATCTAAGAGATTCATACAAGGTTGCTCACAGAGGGGGAAAGGAACAAGATCTCCTGAGCAGTTTGGAGTCGGAGGAGCAGTAAGTGTAGAGGTTGCTATGAGAATGAGAAGGTGAGAAAGGAAAGCATGGGGACTAGGAAGATTAAGTCATGAGATGAATAGACAAGAGAATGTGAGGGATAGAGAGAGAGATACACTAAAAGAGTGAACCATTACAGGTTTGAAGAGAAAACTGAATCTAGTGAAATGTCCAGAGCCCTACAAGCTTGACCCCAACTTCCAATTTGAGCAACAATGGCTACCATAAATACCATTCCTTCATTATGAGATTGATGACTAATTTATCTACTATCATTAGAGCCCTCATCTATTAGCTGATGGAAACAGAAGCAAACAGACACACAAAGCTAAACACTGAGCTGAACTGGAATCCAGATGCAGAGAGGGAGGACAAGGCAAGTCTACAGAAGCCCACAGAGACAGTTGACCTGAACAAGGAGGAGCTAATGGGTTCCTACATGGATGGCTTGGAATCCAGCATTGGAAAGACTCAGACCCACTGAATGTGGGTCTCTGCTTTTAGGTCTGGGTACTCTAAGCAATCCCTGACAGTGAAACCAGAATGTATCCCTGGTGCACAATAGGAATTTGGGAGCATGTTCCCCATGGAGAGATAATCCCTTAACATAGAGACAGAAAGGAGAGCCTAGTCCCTACTCTAAATGACTTAACAGATTATGTTGACACCTCCTGGATTGCATCATCCTACTTGTGGAATGGTAGAGGCTAATGGGATGGGAGGGTGTTTGGGGAACTTGGAATGGTGTGATAGGAAGGAGAAAAGGGAGGTAGAAGGAACTTAGACCAATATGTAAAATGAGATAGATAAATAAATAAATAAATAAAACTACATCATACCCACATTTTGTTTCCTTTCTCCAAGACCTTCTATGGTGCCTTTTTGTTGTCTAGTTAATGGCCTGTTCTTCTTTAACAACAGCAACTCCATGAATGGGACTTGTGTTTGGATGAAGGCTTTATCAACTAAGAAGTAATGGATGGGAGGAATAGCAAACAGTGTCATGAAATATGCACACAAATGACCCTGTGTTTGCATGAGGAGCATGATATGCTCTTGGAGAGTGACAGAAATGTCTACTAAAATACCAACTTTTGAGGCTGGGGCCTTTACTCCTGGGCAAAGCAGCAAGGACTGTCCTGTCTCAGTCATTTGGCCTCTGTTCCACTAGCAGGTAAGCAGCTAATATTTTGAGGCCCAGTTGTGTGTCCCTAGCTAATGAAGGATTCTGAGGAAGGTTAGCAACCAAGCATTCTACTGGCAGGCACTTGCAGGATTTTTCCAGGATTCTCTTTTCTTTCTGTTGTAGTGACTTGTAAGGAAGAACAGAAACTACACCATGCTGAGTGTAGGATGTTCAAGTAGTTCTATTGTGCTGCCATTTCTGCTGGGTTTTGTGTGGAACATGAGATATACTGTTAGTCTGTGGACCTAATGTGTTACCAAGACAGCGACCCTTATCCTCTGAGACTACCTGTGTCTACATTTGTTGTGTAAGAGGAGATTGAAGCACTGATATGGGAGAATGTGATGCTTGTAATATCACTGTCCAATGTGTACACATAGACACTGCTTTGGATTGCAGTGGGTTTGGAAAACTGACAGTCTGATTTGTAGAAATTCAGAATATTGTATTTCACTCTCTGGTTTGTCATATAAATGTTAGATTAGAATCTGGTAGAAAGAAGGTAATGTGGATCGTCTCTCAGCAATACATTATTAGAATGCTTTTAACTTCCTGTTACCACCAGGCACAATGGTCTGATTCAGTGCAGTTTAGTTCCAGAGAATAACAGGAGTCTCTTGTCTAGAGATATTTCTTATCTGTGATGGTGTTGGGAAGGAAGATTGTGGAAAATCCATATATGCTGTCATAATATGTGTGGCAAGAAGCACATTTTTTCACGTAACTTTGTTTTGGGCATCAGCGTGGTTGTGTTTACATGAAATCACAGAAGGTTGTAGAGCCCGGGAAATTGATCACCTCTATTTGAAGAGAGAGCTCTAGAACCTCGGATTTCTGTTTTTGGAAGCATTCACAGTATCTGCAGGGTCAAAAACAATAGTTTAAAGGGTAACTTTGAGTTAATATTGTGAAATCTGTGAAGCCTGTGTGTGTATATTTAATTTCTTCACACAGAATCATAGGCAGCTGAAATACTTGTCAAGATCACACTTTACCTGTCCAAGTTGCCCTTGGTGTTTTTATTAATAGCCAGCTATAATTTCCTACCTTTGTTTTTGACTTTTTCTCATTACTCTCTTAAATCTTTCTCCAATATTGTGCATATTTTAATTGTAGCTTTGTGGTAGTTTTGTGGAAAGTATAGAAGTCACATTAATGTCAATCTCTGTTCTCTGATTACATGTTCCCATGGAGCATTCTGAGTGTTTCCATGATGATTGTTACTTTGTAATCAGCTTTCCTGTCATAAATTGTTGGCAATTGTCCTTAGGTTGTAATCATTGAATTGAATGAAATAGAGAGATTGAGGAGTCCAGGAACTCGTTTCATCCTCTCATTTCAATCGAGCATGAGATGTGGCTCTGAGTGGGGATGAAGAGAATTAAAATAATTGGTTGGGGGGCAGTTCACCTGGGGGCATTTGAGACCTTTGCCCATGTCTCATGCTCTTAGGCAGTGTATGGGAACTTTAGGTGGGTACACAGGTTCTCACAGCTGGATTCTTGGCATGGGATAAATTGTCAGATTTTTGGCGATATTTCTGGGCTAGGGCTGGGGCTGGCACCTGTAGACATCCTGGATGTGGTTTAGGCATCATCACTTAGCAACTCTGCAGGCTCTGCCCCAATGAACATGGAACCTGTTGTTTGGAGCCACTCTCCCAGGGATCAGGCCCAGGAATGGACCTGGGTGACAATTGGCAGCCTTACCTAACCCACCCCAGCTGCCACATTCTGTCCATGGTGGGTTTGCAGTGTCTCCTGAAACTGTGCACTCTCTGCTGACTCAGGGTGCCTATAAGCCATGAAACACCCAGTTCCCCTGCCCACCCCTCAGCTCCCTGCCCATGATATGCTTGCTATTGCTGGTCCCTGCTCTGACCTTATGTCCTCCCTATGAACAGCCACAAGGATGTTATGAATGTGGCTGGAAAAAACCAAGGGGACCCAAGAGCAAAGCCTCCCTGTTGTGATTACAAATACTGGTGAGTAGTTGAGCTTTGGTGGCTCAAGCCTTTAATCCCAGCATTTGGAAGGCAGAGGAAGGTGGATCACTGTGAATTGGAGGCCAGCCTGGTCTGCAGAGCTAGTTAGAGTATAGCCTCCAAAGCAATACAGAAAAACCCTGTCTCCGGAAAAAAATTTACTGGTGAGTGCAAAGATTTATGAAAACCCATGGTTGGCAATGCAATGTTTATACCAGACTGAATTAAACAATCTGAAGGACTACATGTGGAATCCATTCCCTCATGCCTTGTGTTCAGAGAGTTCAAAGGATTCTTGATGTCCTCAAGGGATTTTAGTGTAACATCTACAAGATGCCAAGGACACAGTGGTGAATTGCAAATGGTACTTTGAGGTTGACCCCACCTTTGGTTGTTTACCTAAGCTTGGAGGTATGAAATAAAGTGGACATTCAGTATAGACTGAATCTGCTCTCCTTATGTTTCTGTATCTTAAGTCTATTAGCTAACATTTCCCTCATCCACACTCTCTGTCTTTCCGATTTTTGTCCCACAAGGACAGCTTTTGGCATAAATCCATGTTTAATCTCAGCAAAGTAATCCAGAGCAGCCCCAGGGAAATGGAAAATCAGGAGTCAGAAGGTGGACTCCAAGGGGAGGGTGGAGCCTGCAATGGTGAACTGTTTAAGTGCAGAGTCTGAACTAAGGTTATTCTAGTGGGGCACCATATGTACCCTGACCTCCCCATTATGGCTGAAGCTTCACTCAATCCCCCTTCCTCCACCTGCTCAAGGAACTGATGCCTGAATTCTCCAGGATGGCAACTAAGGGAAGGCATCTACTTCCCATCTCATGCTGAATGTGAGCCCACTGACTACTGACTGCCCCCTCTCCACATTGTCCCTGGCGAGAAGAAAAAAAGCCAGATTTAAACCAATGCCCCCATGCCTGGGAGTCTGGGTAGTTTGGGTGGAAGCCCTTCTGGATTCTATAGCTACACAAAGCATTTGGAATGTTTGGTAACCTGTTCCAAACACCTCCCTCCAGGTTGTATCTACTCTTTACTTGTTTATCACTCAGGTTTTACTGGACAATCGGAGCCTCTAGTGGACCCACTGTTCAGACAGGAGGGCTCTTCTGGAGCTTGGCTTTCTGCTCAGATCATATCATGAGGAAGTTAGAAGTTGTCTAGTGTGCTGGACCTTTGATTCTTTGTACATGACCAGAAGTTGCAGAAGCATTGGTCAGGCTCTCTCGTGTTCCCAATGTGTCTCTCTCTCTCTTTCTCTCCCTCTTGCATTACCCTCCCCTGCCTCTCTGACTCCCTTCCCCTGTCCCCCTGTCTCTCCCTCTTTTGGCATATCACTTCAGAAGGGGAGAGACTGCATCTTCCTGGGCAACAATTCTGTAGCAGTTATTTGTTATCATCTGTATAAATTGTTCCCCAATAAAACACACATTTATCGTCTGTCTTGGGTCAAATGAACATATTAACACCCTGCTGTCACATGAAAAAAAAATTTATATTGGAACTAAAGAAATGTATGACTTCTAACGTCTTTACTAAATTATTTACTTCTCTTGCATGAGTTTTTCACTATTACCAACATAAAGATGACTCAAAAGGGATCCAAAATTTCTACAGGGTTAGAGATGAGAATGAGCAGAATTATGACAAGTTCATTGCCAGTACCAAGGTCATATTTTGAGAACTTTCTGTAAATTTAAATACAGAAATATGCAACGGTCAAAACTTCTTGGGAATAAGCATGAACAGTCACAAACCCACACTGACATCACATGATTAAAATTAAATCCAATCTTTAACCAAACAGACTCCACACATATTTTCTCTAGTGAGCACTCATGCCTGTAAAAGAGGAGTTAAAGTGTTTAAAGTCTTAACACTTTTTCTTCTCCATGTATTGTTTCATGAAACAGAAAACAAGCATTAAGGATTAGACCTAGAGAAATCGCTCAATATGAATGAGGTTTTTACGTAAATAAAGTGGTAAAATGAAACAGGATTCCCTTATCAGTGAATATATAGAACTTTTATCCACATGAATATGCAGGTGCAAAAACAAAAGAAAGAAAGAAAGAAGGAAAGAAAGAAAGAAAGAAAGAAAAAGAGACATTGCAATGTTTGAACAGATTGTCAACACTTGTAAGTTATTTTTATCTCCAGAATCTTATGCAACTCAATCGGTGTTGCAAAAAGATCTTTGATTTGTAGTAAGATTCCTTTTTTATATGAGTTTTCCCAGGCCCTCAAAGATTATTGTGATAATCAAAGTTCACATTACCACACTTCTTACATTTATATGATGTCTCTGCATTATGATTTTTTATGTGTATAAAGATGCTCGATACATACAAAGCTTACCACATTGGTTGCATTCAGAAGGTCTCTCTCAGATATGAGTTACTTTATGACTTAAAAGAGTGCTGGAATGTGCAAAGGCTTTACAACATTGACACCATTCATAGGTTCTCTCTCCAGTTTGTGTTCTATGATGTATTTAGACACATGACAACACTTTACCACATTGATTACATACATGGGGTTCCTCTCCAGTGTGTTTTGTTATATGTATTTGGAGATTACTGCATCATGAAAAGGCTTTAAGACATTGCTAACATTAATAGGTTATTGCTCTTGTATGTGTCCTTATATGTATCTGAAGTTGCCCATTACTTAAAAACTCTTTCCTGCATTGACTACATACATAGGGTTTCTCATTTATTTCACATTGATTACATTCATAGGGTCTCTCTCCAGTATATGTTCTTTTATGACCTAAAAGATGGCAGTGTTGTGAAAATGCTTTACCACATTGATTACATTCATAGAGTTTCTCTCCACTGTGTGTTCTATGATTAATTTAGAGAGTAGTGACATGTGAAAATTCTTTACCAAATTGATTACATTCACAAGCTCTCTCTGAAGTATGTCTTCTTATTTGTGTTTGGAGATGAGTGCATCCTGAAAAAAAACATTACCACACAGATTACATTCATCTATTACACTCTAGTATGTGGTCTTATATATACACCGTGTCTTGCAAAAGCTTTGCCACTTTGAATACAATGGGCTTTCTCTCCAGAATATTTTTGTTTATGGAGTAGGAGGCAATTTTGACATGCAAAGATTTCTCCATACAGAAGACTTTCATAGTGTTTCTCTCCAGTATGAATTTTTTCATGCCTTTGAATCTGCCTGAAACACAAAAATGTTTCATCATCTTCATTGAGCATATTCACAGGGTTTCTCTCCTGTATGGTTTCTTTCATTCCTGCAAACATAAATGGCAGATGTAAAAACTTCACCACAGGTATTACACTGATGAAACTTAGTATCTGTATTAACTAGTTTGTAATTTAGCCTAATTATTAAGAGTAATTGGATATTGTGTTTTACATTCATGATGCTTCCCTTCATTAGGGATTGTTTGTTCTCTTTGAGGATACCTGTGATATTCTTAGATATCCTTAGAGCCCTTAATTCATGGCCCATGCAATGGCATTTTAAGGGCGATTTTTCACATATTTGAAAGTAACTGGAGGAAGTCAGAGCATTACTCCACTTACTGTATTCCTGTAATGTGTGTCATACTACATTGGCCAAATGTACCAGAACAAATTGAAGTATTCGCGAATTCCAATGCTCACAGAGCTTTTCTGCAGTGTGATTTTGGTGACTTCTTTCCAATAAAGTTGGAAAATTAATAAATTTTAAATTGGTTTCTCACTCAACAAATAGTATCAAAGTGAGGAGTACTAAATATCTTTCACTTCTTATTGTCCTGAGAGAGCGAGGTATGTTGCTTCTTCCAAATTCTATATTCATATGGATTATATATAGGGTGACATATCTTTTGTTCTCTTAGTTTTCTGATACAGGCTGTATTTTTGTAGACCTGGCTAGCCTGGAACTCACCCTGTAGACCACACTGGCCTTGAACACAAATCCACCTTTCTCTTTCTCATGATTGCTGGGATTAAATTCATGGGCCAAAACTACCTGACTGGTCATATGATATTCTTACTAATATAAGAATAAGAAATAAGAGATTTTCACATTGCGTTCACACACTTCAACATTCTTTTCATCACAGACACGAGGTTACTCCACAACAACATATTCGATTCTCATAAAATGACCTTTTCAATATATTTGGCAGAGCCACAAATATATGAGTGATGCTTGCTTTACAATAGACTGATTGTAGATGTCATTCTGTAAATATATTTCCCTTATTGGTTAACGAATAAAGCACTGTTGGCCAATAGGAAAGCAAGATAGGCAGGACTAGGGAAAAAGAAGGATTCAAGGAAGTAGTAGGGAGGAGTAAAGATGGAAGACAGAGAGAGCAGAATTCCAGCCCTTCTCTCTGGTAAGATGAGACCACGTGGAAATATTTAGATTAATAGAAATGGGTTAATACTTAAGACAGATCTAGCCAATAGGAAACTAGTACTTGGCCAACAGCATTATATCAAATACAAAGTATCTGTGTGTTAATTGGAACTAGCGTGGGAGCAGGACAAGACCAGCAGCGGGCAAAAAACCTTACTCCTTATACTTCACAGCAATAAATCTTAACAAAGACAGATGTGGGTACCAGGGGCTGAAATTTGCTGTGAGAGGGCTGCCCTATCATACAATGTCTTTGATGTTTTTTGAGTATAATTGATCTGCTAGCTTGTGTCTCCCTTTATTTCTATTCATTTTAGTTTTGTTTTTCCTCAGTGCTATATGCTTTTTTAAGGGCCAAGGAAAGGTCTATGTGAAATTCCAATTCAGTTTCCTTCTAAGGTGACTTGATAAATGCATTATAATGTCCATGTCATGAAATATGTGTGGGAAGCACCAGCATTATATGACTATATTGTCAAAGAGGAGACATGTACAATGTGAGTATCACACTTCTTGTTTCACATTTTTATTTGTTATTTTAGGACACAGTGACCTATGATGATGTAGAAGAGCAACACTTAAAAAAAATAAAAACTGTTCTCTCCATTCTCCACATGTTGACCCCTCCTTACTAGTTCCTCTTTCCTCCTTGTCTCCTACTCCGGCCTATCTTGCTTTCCTACTGGCCAACAGTGCTTTATTCATTAACCAGTATAAGAAACATATTTACAGAATGGCATCTCCCATCAGTGAAGAGATATTAAAACCATGGGACCACTTACAAAGAAAACATTTAATTGAGTTTTATCACTTAATATTTCAGAGATAAAGTTAACCATCATTATGGCTACGGGCATGGCAGCCTGCTGGTGAATGTGATCATGTGTATAAGAAACATCAATGCCTGACTTTCACCACACCCAGAGACATAATTCCTCTAACAAGAGAAAGCCCACTCTCACAATGCCACACCCCATACAACTTTCACTAGTGGAACTCACAGACTGTGGACTGACAGTAGGAGGACTTTCATTGCATCAGACTAAACCCTATGAGACTTGATCTGTTAGAGAGACACTGGGAGTGAAACCAGGAGCTATTCCAGGTGAATGAGCTGGCTTTTTGGAAGCTACACGCTATGGTGAGACACCTTACTCTGTCTTGATACAGGATGGAGTGCCTTGGTCTTTCCTCAGTATGCTATGCTAGACTTTGTTGACTCCCAAAGGAAGTTCTTACCCACTCTGAGGATTGCATGGGGTGTATAAAGGAGAAGATGTTGAGGAAGGAAGATGGGGAGGGAGGTGAACTATGGATGGTATTTAAAGTGAAAACTAAATCTTTAAAATAACATTTAAAAAGAAGCTGAGTATGATTTGTATCATGCATCCAAACTGACTAGTTTTGCTCTTATATCCCTTTAAGTAATAAGAAACGTTTACACCAAATTTGGTATATAGATTTTATGTAATAGAAATGTTTCCCTTGTGTGTTTAAGGGACACACCACAGACGTGGTTGTCAGATACCCTTCATCTGGAGTAGCAGGTATTTATGAGCTTCTAAGTTTGGTTGTTGGGATCTGAATTCAGGTCATACACAAGAATATGTGCTGTGCCAGCTGCTAGGCCCAAATAAATAAAGAATTAAATGAATAATCATTGGAAAATGAATGCCTCAACATTATGATACCATGGAAAGTAAATTTGGAACATCTTTCATTATGGTACAAATGAAATTCCCAACACTTCATCTAATTCCAAACCTATATGCAAATGGGAAACATTGTAATTCTCAACAGGATTACAAATAATAGTACACACAGAGACACAGTGTGACTTTTATACTCATAAAAAATCTACAGCAATTGAGATTGTGCACAATATTTAGGAAAGAATAAAGGCAATGGAGAGAAAAAGAGAAAAAAAATTCTGGAAAATATAATCAACTTTTTCTCAACAGACCAAGGGAAACTCGGCAAGATAAAATGAGACCTTGACTAGTGTAACCCAGCTACCAATGATTTCATGTTTACAAATTAAATAACTAGACTTCACGACTCCCAAAACTTTAACTCAGACGGAGCCTTAAACTGTTCTGCTTCTGACACTCCAGCTACTGATATTTCTTCCCAACAGATATGTCCCATAGTCTAAAATTCTACATACAAATGGGACTCATCTCTTGCTATGTTTCTGCAAACTCTCATGTCCCCTTGTGGTTTCAAGTAAACATGGACCCATTGATGCCCAGACAGAAAGTAACATAGAAGAATAATTTAATATCTGTTCCTGCCAAATGTATCCATGACACAGTATGTGGCATCTGCCCAATCCACCCATTCAACATCATGTACACCTGAGGTTGTTCTGTAGATCAGAAATTCCCTTTGTTCCCTAGAACTCAACTTTCCTGAATCACACCAATGTTGTGGAAGGTAGCAAAATGTTAAAAGCACTCTGATCATTTATTGCTGAGGGAAGATCCCCATCACCCCTTTCTAGCGGTTTCTAAACTGTGTGTAACACATGTAAGACAAGCCTGAATGTGGAATGAGATGCTCATAAATTCCAGAAGACAAACTTACAATTTACCAGAAAATGTTCCCACAAACACCAAAAGCAACTCTCGGATGCACAAAGTTGTCACCTGGTCTCAACTTTTCCATCTGGCAGACATAGGAAAACTAGAACTTTATGGCACACCAGGCTTTAATGTTCACTTTGACCCAATTATGACCCTTGAGCAACTTGTAAAAGCCATTTTGGTGGTATGATGATGTGGCTGGGGGCTTTTAATAAAACAGGGTTTTCTCCTTTATCATGGTTTGGAGATAACTGGCTGCACAAGACTGGAGAATAAATGCGTATTTTAGTATCCTAATCTTTAACAGGCCTGGTTAATCTATTACTCATCTTTAGGTTATTAAATAAATTCTATTTTGTGTTACTAAGTATCCTGTAAGAAATGATCAATATTTTGTATGAACAATTCTAATTTTTCACATCATATCCTATTGGTGGAGGGTGATCCAATGCAAGAATGTCATTTATATATGATTTTAGTGGCCCATGCCTTTAATCCATGTACTGGGAAGGCATAGGAAGGTACATCTCTATGAGCTTGTGGCTATCCTGCTCTACAGAGCAACTTTCAGGTCAAGCTCCATACATTTACAAAGAAACCCTTTATTGAAAACAAAACAAAACAAAAAATCAATGAACCCTGGCACAAAAAAATACCAAGATTAAATAAATATAAAAAATAAATTAAAATATTGCCATTTACAGGACACACAAAATTTACTCCAAATGGGGACTGTCCTTTAGCCATGGGAGAAGGCCCCACCACAAATGACAGATTTTGATGATCACTCTTGGAAGGCTCATCTTCCCAGAGAGTGAATAGGGAATGTGGTGTGGGGAGGGTTCAGTATGGGGGTAAGAGAGGAAGGGAGTTAGCGGCACCTGGAATCAATAAGTGAAATAAGATCTTTTTATCATGATTTCTACAGTACAAAATAAATAAATATAACTATGAATATATAAAGAATTAAAAAGAATGTCATCTAAAGCATGAACAAAATTAACTCCTAATGGAGTTCCTAATGGAACTTATACCTAAATGTTAGCTTGTGAAGTTAAGTACATCTAGAATGCACTGGACAAACTGGGCCTCTCCATGTTCTGAAACATGTCTTCCATATGCAGAAAAAGCATGGCGGTGCTGACTACAAAGATGTTTCCACACAAAGCTCCCTGATTAAAATGCATTCCTAAGATGCAGCCCAAAAATTGAAGTATTCACATTCTGCATCCAAATCTGTGCAGCTTCTAGGATTACATGGGACCTCGCAAAAATTGGAATGACTCAATAGGTTTTAAACCAGCCTCAGGGAGGCCCTGCCTCACAGTCTCTCTGCCTCCAAATACAATCCTCTTCATCTTAGGATAGCATTCCCTTACTTACCATACTGTGTCTTCCTTGATCATCTTTGCTCCTCACAGTTCCCTACAGCAGCACCCACAGCACAGTAACCAATCCAATGGTGCGTGTTGTACTACATAATCATGTCTGCAGCATGGCTCCAGGAAGTTTCCTGTAAAACCTGAGATTGGCCTGTGGGCCCAGATTCCCTGATTGGCTAGTGAGGCTTGAGTGACAAGGGTAATTCCTCAATGGTTAGAGTGTGCTTAAAGACAAAGCAGAAACATGCAGTTCTTTCTTTTCTTTTCTTTTTTTTCTTATTTATTCATTTATTTTGATTTTTCAAGACAGGGTTTGCCTGTGTGTTACTTCCTGTCTTGGATCACAATTTGTAGACCAGGCTGACCAAAACAGAATCCTAATTACTACTACTACTACTACTACTACTACTATTGTTATCATTTTGTAGTAGATTTTTCTCATTAATTAATTTTTTATTTTATTGATGTTTCTTTTTTTCTTTTACATGTCGATCCCAGTTCCCTCTACCTACCTCCCTCTTTCCCTCTCTCCCCACTCACATGAACACTGGCCACCCTCCCCTCACATCTACCCAGCCCAATTCCACATGTAGGGAAATGCCATCCATGTGGGGGTCAGGTAAATCTGTCAAGTCATTTGAAGTAGGGACTAGGACTTCTCTCCTGTCTCTACATTAAGGGAGTATCCCTCCATGGGTGATGTGTCTGCAATGTCCTTTTGTGCACTAAGAATACCTCCTGGTTCCACTGTCTGAGATCTCTTAGACTGCTCAGTCCTTCTAGCAGAGACTAATATTCATGGGGGTCTGAGTCAGTCCCATGATGGATTCCCAGCTATCAGTCTAGGGGCCCGTTAGCTCATCTTTGTTCATGTCAGCTGTCTCTATGTGTTTCTGCAAACCTAGTCTTGTTCTCTCCCCCTGGATCTGGATTCTAGTTTGACTCAATGTTTAAGTTATGGGTGTTTGCTTCTGTTTCCAACAGGTACTACATGAGGGCTCCATGATGGTGGATAGGTTAGTTGTTGGTGTCACTATCTGGGAAGGGCATTTATGGTAGCCTTTCCATAGTTTCTAAAATTGTTAGTTGGCTGCAGTCTTGTCAGTCTCTAGACCCTTCTTTAGGTTCAGTTTTCTCTTCAAACCAATAATGGCTCCATCCTTTATGTTTGTTCTCTCTCTCTCTCTCTCTCTCTCTCTCTCTCTCTCTCTCTCTCTCTCTCTTTCTCTCTTTTAAATCAGGTTTTCAATACTGGCTGTCCTGGAAGTCTATCTGTAGATCAGGCTGCCCATAATATTAACAAACTAAAGCGATTTTAGGACATAAAGGGTGTTTGTTCTATGGCTTATTGCTGAGATCAGGAGAACTGAGGGTAATTTTTACCTGGTTGCCAGAGGCACCTCAAAAGACCATGAGAAAAATGCAGGAACAATATCACAAACAAGATGGTATATTTTCGCCTGAGAGACACCTGGGTGATAGCTCCATTGTATTGAGTGTTTTATTCCTGAAATTAGTGGTAAATTCTTGAGAAATGAATAATAATACAAAGTGGTGTCTTCATGCTAACATGAATATTCAGAGATAAAATGTCTGGGAAGAATGCCTCTGAGAGCACTATTGTAAGCCAGAAGAGCTTCAACATTGGGTAGATGAAAAAATATCTGCATTATTCAATGTTCTCTACTTTAGCAGGGATGGAAGAATACAGCTCTCTGTGATTGTTGCAAGTGGATTTATTGGGCTGTCTTGGAGACTGAGGGCCACATACTCTAACAATGTCTGCCCAACAATGGAAATTTGAAGAATTCTCTAGTTGTTTGCTTTATGAGTCTAGATGTCTCAGCTGGTCTTCAGCATACATGAGTCTTTCAAAGAAAAGGTATCTAAAGCTTTTAAAGGAATAGACTCAGTAGGATCCATATGGCATTAATTTTGTTAAGCCTGTAAAATATTTCACCAAATATGATGTTATTATCTTGGTCCTTTATTCATTTGGTCCACTTTATTCATTCACTAAATTAAGTACTCAACCAAAGTTAGGGCAATGCCAGAGGACTTCTATTAATATGTATAAAGGGATATTAGGAATTGCATACAATAATCCTAAAGTCACTCCATAACTGCACATACTATCTGTCTTCAAGTAATCTATAGCTGCAGTTACTCCCTGCCTGAAGGGTGTTTATAAAACTGACTGGGCCCAAATCTACTGTTTAGATGGGAGACATTCACCATCAAGACTCAGGCATCCTGTAGCAGGAAAGATAATATCTTAAGTACAATACAGTTATTTGATTTCAACTTTCCTGGTTGAAATGGTGGTAATGGAAAGGAAAAAGCACTGTGGTCAAATATTGCTGAAGGATGATTCCCATCTCCTATTTCCATAATTTTTTAAATTATCTGTGACACATGTAAGACTAATCTCAATGTGGAATGAGATATTCATAAATTCCAGAAGCCAAAATTTCAGTTGTTCCCTTGTATGTTCAAAAACATGCCAAAATACCCTGTGATGTGCACAGGAAACCAACATTTGTTTCTGTTTTGTTTTCATTTGGTTTGGTTTGGTTTTTCAAGGCAGTGTTTCTCTGTAGGTTTGCAACTTTCTTTGAAAATCAGTGTAGCCTAGAACTCACAGTTATCTGCCTGCCTCTACATCCCAAGTGCTTGGATTAAAGCTGTGCACCACCACAGACCAGTATGGATACTGATATCACAGCTATCTCTCTCTCCTCCAGGAATGTATATAAAGAGTGGCTCAGAGTACGAGGACCATTACCCAGGTCAGCACAAGTCTCATGGTCCCTCACAATCCCAGCAGCAATGTAAGCTATGCAGAGCTGCTCTTCCTGCTCTGAAACCTTAGACTGTGTGGAGGTGATTTACATTGGAACTCCTACAAGAGAGCCTGTAATTTGTTTTAATGATAACATCCATCCTTTATCCAGATTATTGATTATCCTGTCTATGGACACCAAGAAATGGCCAGTCAGGCATTTTGTAAATCATCTAAAATTGATTACGGGCTGCTCACAGCTAATTCCCACCAATGGAAAGCAGGAAATTGCTCACGTTCCTTCTGTCTCCCACCTCTTTCTGCATTGTGTCTATACCAAAATCAAAGATCTTAAATGAACTAAATTCTTTCATATTCCTCTCTTTATTTGCAGTCCCTAATACCAGCCAGAGTGTTTGGTAAACAGTCAACAAATGAATCTGATTTTGCTTCTCAATGAATACCCAAAGCCTATTCAGGAAGGATTTGCTGTAGTTTCTCCCCAGCACTGGGTAGAATAGGCAGGATTAAATGAGATCAATGCAATTTTCAATGACATAAACGTGTGTGTCATGTCCCAGCGCAATATACCATTGGAAGATCTAGTTTGTCTTCATTCACATAACATGAATTAATATACTCTGAGTATTTAAAGAACAAAATCATTGAATATGCATTAGTTAATTTTTTTATTGGTGTGTATAAAAACAAACTCCACAAGTCTTTTTGTTGTTGTTTTATGAGAAACAGTTTCTCCGTGGCTTTGGAGGCTGTCCTGGAAAAGGCACTTATATACCAGGCTTGCTCAAACTCACAGAGATTTGCCTGCCTCTGCCTACCGAATAATAATACTCTCCCAGTCAGGGAATCCAACCCTGCTCTCGCCATTGACAGGCAGGGATTAAATATTCACCACTATACTACCCAGGAAGAGATGTTATAAAGAATACGATTGGAGTGACTCACAGTTTCAAAGGTTCAGTCCATTGTCATCATACAGAAAAAAATGATTCAAAGAAGAGTGTGGTGCTGGTTTCATCTTGATACACAGGCAACAGGACGTCATCTTATACACTTGCTCATATCCAAAACATGGAAAATCAGAAAGCCCATCACAGTGATAATCTTCTTCCCAAAATGCCAACCTAACTACAGCAAAGCCACACCTCCTAATAGTATGACTCCGTATGACATCATCAGCCCAATCACACTCAAACCATCATATTTCCTGAAGCAGGGAATTTCTCATGATGGTGACTTACGCATCTGATTTCCTTCCCTGTTTTCCCTTGCAATACACTCAGAAAAACTTTCATATGAAGGCAGAAAGCATTCTACACATGAAATTCTTTTTTTTCCTTTAAGTGCAATGGATAATTGACATCCATGACATCAATTGACAATTTTGAAGCACTAAGGACATACTTTTTTATCTTCTGGTCATTTTCGATCATTTGTGATTTAGGGGAGGAGTATATTTTAAATCAACTCACAGTGTTACAGATTAATGTGTTCTGTTCATTAAATATTTCTGTAAAAATAATTGGTATCCACAAATAAAGTGTTTAAGATTATTGGTCCAAAAACATTTACTGAGGGCATACATTCACTTATTTAAGAAGGGATAATCAAGAGAACAGCAAGACATTGTCCTGGAAAACAACAAACTGGGGTCATGGACACTTATGTAAAAAAGTGTAAGCATGTCTCAGAAACCTAATTTTAAAAAGCAGACGTTCAGCTGTTCTAGATTTCCTTTCCAATGAGAAATAACTCCATAGACTTAAGACATAAATAAAGAAAATCTCTGCAATGATAGCACACATTCTTTTCTGGCTAATGGGCAAAGAGGACAGAGCCTAAAACAGATTTGTTGGGGGTTTTTGAGACAGGGTTTCCCTATGCAATAGCCTTAGTTGTAGTGGGACTAACTCCGTTTATGACACTTATCTTAGACTCACAGAAATCTGCCTGGCTGTGCCTCCTGAGTATTGGGGTTAAAGGCAAGCATACAAACAGATTTTTGCATTCCATACATACTGCCATTTTTATGTTCTTTTAGGGTAAGATTACCACTGACACATTGAAGAATTTAAATAGTAACAGGAAACAGCAAGTAAGGCCAGAAAGTAATTAAAGTCTTCAACAGAAAAGATAGTACCATAACTATTTAATAGTACACAAGTAACATGAAACACACCTCACATTTCACTGACAGGTCTTGGGGTAGAGGTTCCAGAAGATGAGGAAAAGAGGAAAGGCATAACAAAGAAAAGATAAAACCTGGGTAAGGGAGTTCTTGCTTAACCTATGTCTTATTCTAAGTAAGCTTCTTATGTGGGATAGCTTCCTGTTCCCTCCTTTCAGGGGAAGATGGAAGAAATGAAAGACTTTTAGGAAGTCAGTAGGAGTTATCTTTCAATGTGACCAGCTCATGAGAAGGCTACTCAAGCATTGCATCATGAGGAGAACATAGTGCATCTGGGGAACTTTACTGTACAAGCCTACAGTGCCCCTGGGTCTGATAACCCCAGCTCCATGTGGTGAGAAAAGTAGTGTTCACATAATATGAAGCAATCCCTCCACAAAGGCCCTGTATTCAGAGAATTACATTATCTCCTAAGCATCTTCATTATGTTAAAGGTTGAATCTATTTCATTCTCAATACCTGAGAGTCTAAGTCTAGGTTCCCAAGGTGATACTGGATCTGCTAAGCTCATTAATGGGTTTGAGAAGGAGCTATGTTCCTTCTTTATGAGTCAGGACCTAAACAGAAGTCTTGCTTCCTCAGTCAACCCCTCCACATAATAATGTTTACATTTTCAAACAGTTGTCATCTGGGCTCATCTTGTTCATCTGTCAGAACTATGGTTTTTTTCTCTAGAAGAAAACTGGACCATCTGGCAGAACATGCCAGTAATGCCCCCTTACTGGCATTGTGAAGCAGCTTGTGAAAGACCTGTTCTGTGATATGATGATGGGCCTAGGGGCTGTTTGTAATTCAGGAGTTTCTCCTTTGACATGATTTGCAGCCAAACTACTACAGAGAGATTTAGGGATACAAAAAAAAGAGAAAATTGTTATGTAGCTTTACACTGAGTTTGCTCTTTACCTGGTTGTCACAGGCACTTAAAATCAGGAAAGAGAAGTAGTAACCAGATGACAAACAAAAGAGTAGCTCTTTCTCCTGCAAGAAAGCTGGATGATGTCTCCATGAATGTAGGAATTTTATCCCTGAAACTCAGAGCAAATGCTTTGAAAATACATAGTAATGAAAACAGTAGTCTTCATAAAAAGTTGAATAGTTGCAGAGGAATGGAATTAGGAAGTTTGTATTTGTGAGCAATATTGTTACTCAACACATGTTCAGTGAGCAGGTAAAAATCAAAAGAAAGTAAAAACTAACTGCATTATTTGAGGTTCTCTACATGAACAGGGATGGTAGGATGAATCTCTCCATATATGTAGAAAGTAAATTTATTATAATGTCTCACAGCCTGTGGTCCAGGTAGTTCAAAAATGGCTACCTAACAATGGGAATCTGAAGACTACAGCAGTTGTTTTATTCACCACGGTGCATGTCTCAGCTTGTCGTCATTATACACCAAAAGTCAAAGGAGAAGGCTCTAAAGCTAGTAAAGTAATAAACTTGGTAGCCAGAGCTAAGGTAAGCTCTGGCAACAGAAGGAGATGAAGGAGATCCTCCTTCTTCAATACCCTTTATACATACAGGATACCACCAGATGGTGCAACTCATATTAAGATGAATCTGATTCTTCCTTCTGTGTTTTGTTTTATTATTTTATTTCATTTTTGTTTATTGACAGCCTCCTTAATTCTGATATTAAACATGTGCACTGCCACCAAGTAGTTAAAGATGGATCTCATCATCTAATTCCATATAAAGATTTTCTGAATGGCTTTGACGTTCTGGAACATATTCTGCCTGCCTGTCCTGTCTGAAATCCAATATGGGAATCCATTCAAACTTGTCATGAGTACAGAGATATCATCTTTCCTACTACAGGTTGTCTGGGCATTGACGGTGAATGTCTCCTATCTAAAAACAATATATTTGGGCACAAACAGGTTTATACACACACTTCAGGCAGGCAATATGTGCAATTATGGGGTTCCTTAAGGCAGATAATATGTGCAATTATGGAGTGTCTTTAGTATTAGGGGAAGCAATTCCTATTTGCCCTTTATACATATTAATGGAACACCTAGGCCATTTTCCTACCTTTAGTTGACAAAAGTTTAACGTATGAATTAAATGGAACATTCAGTATTTGTAGTGAGATATTCAACTTGGCCTCACCTGTGGCATAGACCATGCCCATCATAGGGTGGAGACAGGGCCTGTGAGACCTGAGGGAACTAAGTCTAAGAAGGAGACTGGGAAAGATTTCTTGCCTGCAGCACAGGGGCAGCAGTACATCCAGAGGCATCCTTGGGACCAGGAACCTGCTGGTGTTCATCTGTCTTTGATGTAAGTTATTTCCCCCTGAATAAACATCTATTCAGCCTATTTTTTCTTCTGATCCTTATTGAACATCAATATCTGGTGTCAGATGTGGGATCCGGATTTTCAACAGACCTGGTTTTCACCCAGGCAGCATCCCCAAATGTGCAGGGCCCTTGTCTAACCAGGTGGACACACCACAGCTTGTGGGACATTTGCCTCTGCCATACAATTTCACCTCCACAGCGGCCCTGAAAAGGCACTCACTGGTTCTGATCTTTTGCCATTTCCCCCACTTTGCTATTGTGGCTGCCACGCACATGGCACCTGCCCAAATGGTGTATTTCCTACGGCCTAGAGACACCAGTAAAAGGCAACACCTGTTAGTCCTGAGGTCCCAGCAATTTGCACAATGCTCCTTTCACTCATTCCTTTAACAAAATTTTGCTTGCCTTAGTTTGTTAAGAGCTATTCTACAGGGACCAATATCAGAAGTATTGTCTGCTGCAGGATGCTATTTGGTGGGACACCTCCAGGCGCTAACACCACAAGTTGAGAACAACAACTAAAACCATCAAAGTTCCAGGACATCAAAATTACACCTAAGGTAATTGCAACAAATGCGGTTAAATACGGATCAGGATAAACAAATTGGCTGAATAGTTGTTTATTCAGGGAGAAATAACTTACAACCTAGCCAGATGAACACCAGCAAGTTCCACTGGATGCTTTAATCTCCCAGTCCTGCCTATCTTGCTTTTCCATTGGCCAACAGTGCTTTATTCATTAAACCAGTATGAGAAATATATTTTCAGAATCGCATCTTCCAACATCTCCTCTTTTCTGTCTAAATAAATAGAAGGGTTTTAACCCTCTTTAACACAACAGTTATCAAATAACAATCACATTTAACACTATTTAGTCTATGAACACTTAGCAAGATATAAGAAAATATTCCATTATCTATTCTATCCTTGTGAGTCTAAAGTCCTATATGTAACTTATCTTTAATCTTAATTAAGGACAACTATAACCATAACTATCTGTCTTCAACTCCTTCAAAGACCACAGAAGGATAATATATAAACTCTAGAAATGCCTTGTAAGTCACCTGAAGTTTACTGTAATCTTCCATCTTCAGCCCATAGGCCATTTTTTTTGTCATAGCAATGGGTATCAACGTTATGATATTCTAAATGGTTTGAGATTAGAGCAAACAATAAGGAAATTTTACAAACCATAAGAGACTTAGTGACAAGTGTTCAAAATATGGAAAATGACAAAGGTAAGCTAAAAAACAAATGCAGAATATTAAAAAGGACAAAGGAGAGCTTAAAATTAGAACACAAAACATAGAATGCTTAAAAAAAGGTTCAGAATATTGAAAATGACAGTAGAGAGCTGAAAAACAGAACACAAAACATAGAATGTTTGGGAAAAAAGTACAGAATATTGAAAATGACAATGGAGAGCTTAAAATTAGAAGGCAAAACATAGACTGCTTAGAGAAGAAGATTTAGAATATTAGAGATGCAAATAGAGAGCTGACAGATAGAATGCAAAATATAGAATATAAAAATGACCAACTAGAAAACAGAATTTGTTCTATGTCAAATGCTTCAATAACCAGAACAGAATCAGTGCAATGCATTATCATACTGGCAGAAACAACAGCTCGTTCCTGGTTGAACGAAGCTACTAATAAGGTTAAAAAACTGGAACATGTCTGAGGATAATGGAAAGCTAGCAGATAGAACATTGTTTCTGGAAGGAAGTTTAAATGCCATTCAGATAATATCTAAGAATGAGAATATTAAAAATATGGAATCATTTGTAGTTGGAGAAAGCAAGAAGTCTATAAAAAGTTATGTGATTCAAGACCAGACACTCAAAGAAACAATGCTGAATAGATTTCATGCCTTAGAAGACTGCTGAACCCTGCCAAATCAGGGTAAGTCAGCCTTTTTAACTCTCTGCTTTTGATGTGGTCATTCAGGTACTCTAGTCCTTAGTCAAAACTCGCTGTACCAACCTTACTGTGAGAACTTGGATGACTGTCCATGTAGCATGCTGTTTCTGCCTTGCTCCACCATTTGGAAGTTTCCCATCCATACTTCCTGCCTAACCTAGAATTGTTATTTTCCTTCTCAGGTCTTTGATGAGGTTGAAGATGAAATTATCACAACTATTATTCTCTCTTCCTAGTTAGATATATTAGGTACTAGACTTACGTTTTCCAGCTTAGGACAACTCTATTGTAAACCCTGTTTTGACTTCACCCTAGGACTAGATAGTTAGGTCTTAAGATTGTATGTTCTCAATTTTCCTTTACTTAGAGCACACTTTTTATTCACTGTTTTGTATATAGTTTTTGTATCAAGCCTAAATCTTTTCTTTAGACTAAATGTTGAATTGTAGTGAGAAATTCACTACATATTGCATATCCTTTTGGATAGAGGCAGAGAAGGAGGTTACTAAGTCTGAGGAATGGGGGCTCAGAGAGCTCTATTGCTTGCAGCATGGGTCCCGGTATATCCAGGACCTTGTGTCCAGGAACCTGCTAATATTCAACTTTCTATGTTGTATGTTATTTCTCCCTCAATAAATGTCTATTCAGCCTATTTGTTTCTCCTGATGCTTATTAAACATCAATGAAGGAGAGCTGGTATATCCCACATAAGCAGTAAAAAGAGCCAACAGTTAAGAGAGAAGAAGGTGCAGAGAAGATCAGGGGAAGATACGACAGTAAGAAGGTAACTCGGGATTTAAATAAATGAATAAATGAGGTGTTCACTTCAGCCACACACCTCTGAGTAAGAATTATAAGAGGAAAAAAGAAAAATAAAAGGGAACGATTTGTCTAAGGTAAGGATATCTGAGAAAATCAGAGAAAGAGACTAAAGGTAATGTAAAAAGATACAGAGGTTCAAAAAAAGTCAGAAAAGGGGGGAGGAATATGTAAACTGCTGTGGGCTCTCATATATACAAATATAAATTTAAGATTAGTAATATGCATTAAAAAGTTTGACCATAACTGGTTGATTGTTTAAAAGTTCCATTTATTTATCTAAAGAAAATTATATGTACTTGTTTAAAAGTTCTAGAGTTTGCCTCCAATATGTCAAGACCAGCCATTTGGGCAAAATACTGTTTTTTTCTGGACTGTTTAAAATGGACATGCAGGACCCACAGGAAATTGACTGCTAATACAGGATGGACATTTTACAAGGTCCTGCTTGGAACAGTCTGCTAGACAGTCTGCAGGATGAGGAGAAAAGTGAATGACAAACTGCCGACACAGGTGGGACATTTGAAATTTCTTGCTTTGCTGGGAACTCTGCCAGAAACACTATGGCCTATAGGGTGAAGATGGAAGTTTACAGAAGAATGTCTGAACTGACCAGATGAGTTAGCTTTCTCAATTCTAGAGTTTATATATTATCTTTCTGTCATCTTTGATGGAGTTGAAGACTGATAGTTAAGGTAATAGTTTTCCTTAGTTAGGATTAAAGTTACATATAGGACTTTAGACTCACAAAAATAGGATAGATAATAGAATATTTTCTTTTCTTTAAATTTTACTAAATTTTAATGGATTGAAAAGAGAATTTCTATCTGTTATTCCTGTTATTAACCTAAGTTTTATTACAAGAATAGAGCTAAAACAAAAATAGTTTAAATGTTTTGAGGTCTAATGCTAACAAACTTCAGCTCAAAATTTATCTCTGAGCTCTGGTCATTAAATTCAGATCAGAAAATCAGATGTCCTTTTAATATAGATGATATTAATACTGATTATTGGATAAAGCTGTTAAAATTTGAAACTAGATAAAAGGTAATATTTAGTAACACTGGAAATTAACATAAATTTAAGAGTTATTGAGGTCATAATGGGTTTAAAGACATGAAGGGAGCTTTATTTTGATATTACAAAAAGACATTACAGTGTTACAGACTGGTTAGTGGGCAATGGGTCTGTGTGGTGACCAAAACTTGGATGACCAGGTAAGGAGTTACATCAGCATGACAGACAGACACAAACACACTTGAGGAGGTTTTATGTAGAAAGTTTAAGGAATAGATCTTTGGCCACAATTTAAAAAAATTAAAGATATTTTGCATAAATTAATGCACATCAGTAATTTCCTTGAAGCATGAGATTAAGTCCATAGCTGGAAAACTCTTTTTATTTTGGCCTGCCTGTGGTCAGGCTGCCAGACATTTGGTTTATTATGTTTAGATAATAGTCATTGTTTTTGAACATTAAACTTTTAACAGCATTGCCAAGCTCTCCTAAACCTCTGTGAACTCTTGTATTGTTTTAGGGGCCCTAAGATCCCAATCATAGTGTTTCCAATATACTATAGACCTGTACCAGAACCCAGGATCTTTATGAAATATGAGTCAAACATGAACCTTCCACCTAAGATTGTAGTAAATCTAACAGCAGGTTTGCTGTGGGTGAGATATTTATATGCAGGGTCACATTGTGGGCAAGTTTACACAATTTTTACTCTTTTAATTCTTGGGTCTTTGGCTGACACCTGGAGTCTCAGACACCTGGGTTTTGTGGTTGAGGGCACAGAGGAAATGCATCTCTTTCAGTTCCTGAAACTGTATCTAAATGTTCTCTAGGCTTCACTGAACTAACAGTGGATCTACAGGCCAGAACACTCATGATCAAAAGCATTATTGTAAATATAGCACAAATACATCCAGCACCTATTCCAATCAGCCAGCCAAGCACGCACCTGCAGGGGCCTGGCCATTTCTTCCCAGGATATGTAACCATGTGTGTTGCGAACCTCTGGATAGGTAGCCATTCAAAATTTATTTCAGCCATTGATAAATTGTTCCCCTGGGGCTGGTGTGGCAGTTTTCCTTTTTTATTTTTTAAGTGGAATCGTGCTATGAGGATGCTGATGGAGTCAAGTGCTATCTTGAAAAGAATAGGAAAAACCAAACACACTATAAGTAAAACAGCAGCTACAATTGCTAGGAAAACAAAATACTGAGTCCAACATAATGGATTTAGAGATCTTAGATTTTCAGAAAATGTTGATGCTAGACCCGAAATGTTCCAACTATCTATCTTCCTCTGACTCATGACCGTAATTTTCCCCTGCAATGCTTTGATATCATAAGTTAACTTGGTATCCTTCCATACTCCCAATAAATGTACCTTAGTCTTGCTCCAATTAGAGGGAGAGTTATATGGAAGAGGTGTAACACAGATATATTGAAACTCTGCATGGCATTTAGTTGCTAACTGTGTCTTAAGATTTTGTATGTCTTGCCCCATTTTCATCATTGCCTATTTTAAAGCATTTAATCAAGCTTCTAATTTCAGATCTATTAACCTCTGTTCTGACAAAGCAAAGGTGACATTTCTATGCATGTCATTCATAAAGGAAGCTGTCTGCATTTCCTTTATGAATGTAGAAACTGCAAAAGAAGTCAAAATCGCTATCAGTGCTGTGATTCCTAAAATTAATGAGGCAACAAATCTTTTTGGCCTCATCAAGTTTTTAATTTTGTTAAACATACTCATAGCTAAATTATCATACCAAGTATCATTACCCAAATCTATTGGCAGCATCACATACGTAGACCTTTTAACAATCAATACAGCAGAAAAGAATTTATCATAACCTGATTGTATACAATTAGTTAACATGCAGGATCGACATTTAACAAAAAAATAAGGCCTATTCTGTCTTGATATACACTTTGTTACATTGAAACATTAAGGCATAGGGGTAAGATAGACAAGCAGTGGCAGGAACAGGCTCTGACTTTGATGCCCTTGGTGTTTTTAATGCTATAACATTATCTGCTGCAACTAACTTGAACAGATCTGTCCAAGGATTCCCATATTTCCCATTTGGTTTTTGCAAATACCATAGAGGTGACACCATTTTGCTGAATACCATCTCCTTATTGGCTCGTTTTCTGGAGGAGTGTATCCTCCAAATTGAGTAGAATGATCCTTTAGGTAGCCAGAATATTCATGACCATGTGATGGTACAGAAAATTCCCAGATAAGTTCTCCTGAAGCCAATGGAGAAAACTTTGTTTTAACATAAGGAAATTCACAATGAAGTCGATTAGGCATCTGATCTTCATTTCCCTCGCATAAACTGTCTTGTATTTTAGCGTGCAATGTTGCAATCTAGAAGGCAGTGGCTGATTTATTATCACAATTTCATTAAAATTAAAGTACCCCAAAGTAGCAATTTGCAGTTGCCTCATATGCCGTTGTTTCAGACTTTTACCTGTAACAGGCTTATTTTTAGGAGTGTTAGTGAGGAAAGTTCTATAGCTGAGAGGCAAACAGCCAGCAGGAGGGACACCATTAAAGGCTATGCAGATTGGTAAGGAATCTGATCTATTCTTGTGATTTATATAACCAGATGAATTAAGCTCCAAATAAAAATCCGGAGTTCCCCCTAGCACATCAGTAACATTTTTCATAATTTTAATGATTTTTGTATTTCCCCAAACCATCGGATATAAGAGCGGAGGCAATTGGGAACATATGCCAAGTAACTATCCTCACTTAGACCAGAATTCATTTACAAGACAGCAAGAAAAGCAAGAAAAATTGTTACAAGAGACTTAAGAGTTTCAGTTTGAGCCAGTACAATAGGAGCCTCTTGTAGTTTCTTGAGTCTGTGTCAGCAGATTGTGGCTACAGCTTTCGAGACTGTCTCCCTCTTTTTTTTTATTTGTTATCATCAGACTCGTCAGCTGCTTTTTCATTGTCTGTAGCTCGCGGTTTTTCTGTTTTTTCATTTTTTATGATAGCCTTCTATTGACAGGGTCGAATGTGTCAATCTGAGACCCAGATTGCTGAGTCTTCATCACATGGGAATATATAAGCATAGCCCCTTGTAGAGGAGATCAGCATATCTGGCCCTTTGCATTGACCAGTTAAAATATCCTTCCAGCAAACCAGAGGCTGAGGCCTTGCAGCAGCCTGCGTGTTCCACTGTCTTTAAGCTGCACAGAGACCCTTATCATTAACATTCATATGATTGAGCACAAACAAAGCATGTAATACATGATGAGGAGTCAAATAAGACTTTGAATCCTTTAATTTTATGATTGAGCTTTTAAAAGTTGATGAATCCTTTCCACTATTGCCTGTCCTTGTGGCTTATAAGGTATCCCTGTGGGTCCCTCAATCTGCCATTTTTGCTGAAACTCTTTATACCCTCTAGAGGTATAAACAGGAACATTGTCTGTCTTGATTTTAAAAGGAACTCCCATATAGACAAAGCAAGCTGTCAAATGTTGAATAACATCATTCACAGCTTCTCCAGTCCTAGCAGAGGCATACATCAAATGAGAAAAAGTATCTATAGTTATATGCATATATCACAGTTTCCCAAGCCCTGGAACATGAGTAATATCCATTTGCCATAAGGCCAAAGGCTTCAATCCATTGGGTTTGACTCCTATTTTAGGCACATTGCCAATATTACAGCAATAAGAACAAGTCTTGACTACTCCCCTAGCTTGTTCTCTACTCGATTTGAACATATATCTCACAGCAGATGCATTTTGATGATGTAGTTTATGACTTGCTATTGCATTCTCAAGAGCAGTAAAAACTTGTATACAGGAGTCTGCGATGGCATTTCCTTGAGCCTACGGTTCAGGCAAATTTGTGTGTCCCCTAATATGAGCTACATGATATTTAAATATTCTCTTCTGAGCCAATTCTTTCAGTTTGCTAAGAAGGTCATTAAATTCTGTTCTTATAGATATTAAAGCCATCTTGATATCAGGAAATAGATCTACTACATATCTGGAATCTGTACAAAGACTAAATGGTTCTTTAATTTTTCAAAGGCTAAGTAAGATCAACGCAATGATTTCTGCCTTTTGAGCAGAAAGTCCCTTTTCGTTTTCTATTACAGTGGTTTCCCATGAACAACCATAACTGAATTTCCTGTGGAGTAACCATCAGTGAAGATAACTTTTGCCTATTCTATAGGTTCTGTCGACCAATTTGATGTTTTGGAAAATGAAATTTAATAATTCCTAAATATCCAATTAAAGCTGAACCCTAATCATTAGTCTCTTGTAACAAATATTTGAATTATTGTGTAGTATATGAGACTACTATTTCCTGCATATCTCTCCCAAAAATTTCTGGCTTTTGCTATAAGAGCTGCACAGAGAATATCACATGCTGAAATAATTCTAGAGTTTGTATGTGGCAGATGGATCCATTCAACACTCCATCCTGCCAAAGACAACCCATTGGGGTATATTCTGTCCTTATAACAGACTCTCCATTGATATCTCTTAAAGGGTTCTTTATAATTTACAGATGGTACACTAAAAGCAAATCTCTGGCAATCATCAGGATGCAATTGTATCTTAAAGAAGCAGTCCTGCAAGTCAATGACTAGTACCTTCTATCCTTGAGGCACTGCAACAGGTGATGGTAATCCTGGCTGCAGTGCCCTCATATCATACATGGTGGCATTTACTTCTCTTAAATATTGTAACAGTCTTCATTTCCCTGACTTTTTCCTTATCAAAAAAAAATGGGAGTATTCTATGGACTAAAGCTCTCCTCCAGATGACCTGGCTGTAATTGTTTCTGTAGTATATTCTCTATAGTCTGTATTTTTCAGTTGTTAGGGGCCACTGATTAAGCCATACAGGTTCATCATTCTTGCATGAGATTTTTGTCTGCATGAAGAGCTCACAATGGCCCTTAGGAAAAAATTTCATTTTCTGCCATGAGTCTTACAGACGTATGTTCCATTATGTCCCTTCCCCATAGGGAGAATGGTAGTGAGGGAATTAAGTAGGGATGAATTAATCCCTCTTTTGTTCCTCATTTCCAGTGTAAAACTTCTGTGCTGTCGCAACATTGAATGCCAACCCCAGACCTTGGAAGGAAGAGCAAGTCTGGCACACAGGCCACTATTTAGGCCAGTCTTTTCCTGCTATACAGGTTTTGTCTGCTCCTGTATCCAGGAGCCCTTTAAAGGGATGTCCATTGATTCTTATGACCTTAAAAGGTTTCTCTTTTCCTATTTCTGTAACCCAGGCTACAACTTTAGAGGAGCCAAATTGACCTTTGCCTCTTTCACTATGAGGTTCAGGATTAGGTAAATTCAAATATGGTAATAGCAGTAATTGTCTATTATTTGTACTTTCCTTGTAACTAAAGTTTGTTTTGTACTCCAGGTAATACTTCCAACCCATTCTTATACTTGGAACTCCTTCCCAAGCACAATCCTGTAATCCCTAAGGGCAAAGTTCCTTTTACAGAAGTAGTTACTAATTGCACCCCATCTTCCTTTGAAAGGATTAAATCCTTGGTTGAAGCAAGATTAAGTCCTGCACTCCCTGGAGATGCTCTTGGGAGATCATGTATTCTAAATTCGGGAGCTTCGAGGTTAAAATCCGACTGAACCTCCTGTAGTGTTTTTTCCTCTCTTTTCTTGGGGCTGAGAGTTTGCCCCTGTACTGGTTTTTTGATTCCTCCTTAGGACTACCTTCAATTCGAGTCCCATCCTTTGTGAATTTGGAATGGCACTCATGCCTCCAATGCCTTCCCTTTTTATATCTTGGGCAAATGCCAGGGGCCTTTTTAGGACTTCCACCCTGGCCTCCTTTAACATGCTTTATTCATATAACCTGATACTCCACAATTAAAACAAGTAGGGGCAGGATTCTTACCATTGCCTCCCCCATATGTCTGTTTCACAAGAGCAGAGAATTCCTTCCTCTGCATAAGCCATCCCTTTCATGACAGCAGGTGAGGCATCTGCACATACTTTTATGTAATCCTGTATTGATCCTGTTTTCTTTATGTGCCTGATTAAATCTTTACATAATATATTAGCATTTTCCCATGCTAATGGTTTTACCAGAATAGAGGTTCCTTCTCCTGAAGGGGGCATCCTGGTAATTACTTCCCCCAATCTAGAAATAAAGGAAGTGTAGGATTATTCATTCCCTTATTGAACCCCTGCTAAGATATTCCACTTGGATCCTGGAGGAGAGATAACCCTCCAAAGGAACACTGCATTTGTTCCAATCTCTTTTAATACAGCCTTAGGCAATTTAGTTTGTTCTGCCAGAGCTACAAAAGCACCTTCAGCCAACATCATATCTATGGTTATTTTTCCTCCTCATTTCCCTGTTGGTTTTGTATTGTGACCTTACATCTATCCTCATAATATTTTCTACGTACTACATAGTCTTCTGGAGATAGTGTGGCTTTTGTGGTTACGTGCCAATCACTGACTTGCCACCATATCCACTATCTGAATAGTGTATGGTGTAGAAGGCTCCATGCTTTTTATTACATACTGTAGCTCCTTGAGTGTTTTTAATGGTAGAGGTTCCACATAGGGTCTTCATCATCACTATCCACATTAAAGACCACAGGGAACATAAATGAAGTGTCTCCCTGTTCTCTGGCCTCTGCCAATGCTCCTTGAAAGCCTATGGCTGGCAGGTATTCTTTCCTCTTGGGCTTGGACAAGTCTTTCTGCATTCTTATTTTTTCCAACTTGTTTTTAGAATGACAGAGGATTGGATAACTCCGGCCATGATGGTCTCTATCTTCATCCAATTTGTACTCCAAAGCATCTTTTTGTAGCTTGGCTTCATCCTCAGTGTCTACTTTCAAGTCATGAATATCAGGTCTTTTCGGCTTCAAATCAAGTTGAATCGCACCATAAGTTTTAGGCAGCAGGCATGTACTTTCGTTTTCAACTAAGAAGCCTCTGTAGTTAAAACAACCAAATCAAGATTTCTCAATGAGAATTTCATGCATTTGCAACCAACTAGATAAGCTTGGTGGGAGATACTCTTCTAACCGTACTCTACAGTGTACCTTCTGATCTCCCTTCCTACATGTTTCCAGTCCACCAATGTGAGACTACCATCCTTAAGGAACCAAGGCGAAACCTTCATAAGAAATAAGTAAAAATTTTTAAAGTGGCATCAGACACATTCAAACATCGTTCCGCTAGCATATATTTCAAGATTGATATGAACATGTTCTGTTCTTTTGAACCCAAGTCTCCCATCTTGACTTATTAGATTACTCACCCTTAACCAACCTATCTTCACTGGTGGGACTGCAGTTCCCTTAGTGAGAGCCTATTTACTCCTTTAAAAGAAAATAAGAGTTACCTGTCTGAGGTCCCTATTCGGGTGCCACATGACGCATAGTGCTCAGTGGGCAACGGGTCTGCATAGAGACCAAAACTCGGATGCCCAGGTCAGGAGTGACTTCGCCATGACAGACACACACTTGAGGAGGTTTGTAACTGCTGCGATTTTTACTTCAGAGCATCAGGTTTTTATGAAGAAAGTTCAAGGAACAGATCTTTGGCCACAATTAAAAAAAAAAATTACATGTATTCTATAGAAATTAATGCATATCAGCAATTTCCTTGAAGCATGAGGTCAAATGCATAGCCGGGAACCTTTTTCTATTTTGGCCTGCCCGTGGACAGGGTGACAGACACTTGGTTCACTGAGTATAAAGAATAGTTATTGTTTTTGAACATTAAACTTTTAACAGCATTGCCAAGATCTCTCGTAAACCTCTATGAACTCTTGTACTGTTTCAGAGACCCTAATATCTCAATCATATTGTTTCCAATATACTATAGACCTGGTCCAGAACCCAGGATCTTTATGAAATATGAGCCAAACATAGACCTCCCACCTAAGATTGTAGTAAATCCAACAGCAGCTTTGCTGAGGGTGGGCTATTTTCAGGCAGGGTCACATTGTGGGCAAGTTTACACAGCTTCAACTCTATAAAATTCTAAGGCCATGGCTGACACCTGGAATCTCAGCCGGCGCCATGGGTTTTGTTTTTGAGGGAACAGAGGAAATTCATCTGCTGATGGCTGGTCTGCATCTCTTTCAGTTCCTGAAACTATGTCTAAATGTTCTCTAGGCTTGACTGAACTAACAGTGTAACTACAAGCCAGAATACTCATGATCAAAAGCATTATTGAGAACATAACACAAATACACCCAGCACCCATTCCAATCAACAAGCCAAGCACACACTATAGGGACCTGGCCATTTCTTCCCAGGATGTGTTACCATGTGTGGTGCGAACCTTGGATTAAGTAACCATTCAAGATTCATCTCAGCCATTGCTACACTGTCCACACTGGGGCTGGTGTGGCAAGTCAAGATCAAAATAGAAAAGGAGGCATACTGGATATCTTTAAGAGCTATATGGTGGTAGTCCACAACTTTAGTCCAAACACTCAGGATTAAGAAATAGAGGAATATTTCTAAGGTGAAGGCCACACAGGCTGCATAAAATGTCTAGAAAGAAATACCTCACAATTGGGACAGAGTGCATGTCTAACAACCCCACCACACATCTGGAAGTTGCAACATCTTCTCTGTTACCAATGGACCTGGCTCTCAATGCAGGAACACCATACTGCCCCACTTGCCTGAACTTTGGACCACAAAGAATGCCTTCTGATGGAGGAAATCTCTTCAAGAGAGCTTGGATCATCTAGAGTTACAGACATTGAAATCCTGGTCAAGCTATACCCATCAGGAGAGTAGGTTAGAAATCGAGAGAAACTACACATGCACCCATAGTAAGAACAAATAGGAATACGGCAAATAAAGAACACACCCAACAATAGAAAGACAAGCACACCACCAGAATGTAGGGAAACTACACCAACTAAATCAGAACTCACCGAGGCAAATGAACCAGAAGAGAACAAGTTAAAACGTTCACATGTTAACATTAATAGAGGACTTCAAAGATGATATGAGAAAATCTCTTAAACAAATGGAAGAAAAATCATATTATTGGAAGAAATAGAAGAAAAGAAAAGCAAAATAATGCAAGACAAAGAAAGAGAAACTAGTGGAAGGCTAGAAATAGAAATACTGGGAAAACAATCAAGAATTACAGATACAAGCATAACCAACAGAACACAAAACATCGAAGAGATAATCTCAGAATCTGAAAATATGCTAGAGGAAATAGATTCATGAACCAAAGAAAATCTTATCACAAAGCAAACAGAAAATGTGGTACACCATGAAAAAGGAAAACCTATGAATAATAGGCATAAAAGGAGTCAAAGAAGCACAGGTCAAATGTGCAGAAAACATATTCAACAAAATCATTGAAGAAACTTTCCCAGTCTGAAACTTTCCCAGGCCTATGAAAATACAAGAAGCATACCAAACACCAAATAGATTGTACCAAGTAATATTCCCCTCAACACATAATAATAAAAACACCTAACATAGAGAATAAAGAAAACATATAAAGGGGAACAAAGAAAAATATGAGGTAACAGAAAACAAAATTACACCTGACTTCAACATTGAAAATCTCAAGACCAGAAAGTCCTGGATAGATATTCTACAAATACTAAGAGCTCATGTTTGCCAGCCCAGGCTACTATACCCAGCAAAACAGTCAACTACTATAGACATATAAGAGAAGATACTTAATGCCAAAGCCAGATTTTAAAAATATATATCCACAAATCCAGCTCTACAGGAAGGTCTGGAAGGAAAACTCCAAAACAAGGAAGTTAACTACACTCAGAAACACATAGTCAAAAGATAATCCCTCTTTACCAGAACACTGCCCCTCCATCAGAAACTAAAAATCAGAGCAAATATAGCCACAATACCTCTGCCAAAACAAATCTAAAACAAACATAAACAATTAATGGTCCTTACTTACCCTCAAAATTAATGGTCTTAACTCCACTTTAAACGTCACAGGCTAACAGAATGGATAAAAAGATAGAATGCTTCATTCTGTTTTCCTGCAGGAAAAACATCTAAGCTTCAAAGACAGGAGTTACCTCAGGATAAAGTGTAGGGAAAAGATCTTCCAATCAATTGGATAAAAGAAGCAAGCAGGTGTATATATCTTAATATCTCACAAATTAGATTTCTATCAAAGATCAATTAAAAGTGATGAATGATGTCATAACATATTTTCTCTGGAGAAGTACATTAGTACAAAGTCTCAATTCTGAACACCTATGTCCCAAACACAAAGCCACCCGTATTCATGAAAAAAACACTACTAAAATTCAAAACTAACATAAAACCTCACATTCTCATAGTGGGAGACTTCAACAAGCCATTTTCACCATTAGACAGGACCACCAAACAAAATATAACAAAGAAACAAAAGAACTAACGGAAGTTATGTCTCAATTGTGTTTAACAGACATCTATAGAACATTCCATGTAAACACAAAAGAATATATGTTCTTCTACCTCCATATGGAGCCTTCTCAAAAATAGATATGAAAAATATTGGAATACTCCCCAGTATCTTTTCAGATCACCATGCATTAAAGTTGGAATTCAAAAAGAACATAAAATGCAAAACCCCTATAAACACAGGGAAACAGAAATATGTGAAATAGCACCATTCCTGGGTTCAGGAAGAAAAAAGAAAGAATTTAAAGTCTTCCTAGAATTCAAACATAATGAATGTACAACATACCTGACCTTATGCGACACTTTGAAAGCAGTGCTATCAGTAAAGTTCATTGCACTAAATGCCCATATGAAAATAATAGAGGCTAGTCACATTAGAGAATTAACAGCACAACTGAAAGGCTCAGAACAAAATGAAGCAAGCTCACCATGCAGGATAGACACCTGGAAATAATATATTTGAGGGCTGAAATCTATATAGATGAAAGTAGGCAAATAATACAAAGAATCAAAGTAACAAATAGTTGGGTTTTTTGGAGGAAATAAACAAGATACACAAACCTTTATCCAAGCTTATCAAAAAGTAGACAGAGAAAACATGCAAATCAACAAAATCAGAAATGAAATGGGGAACATAACAATGGACAATGTGGAAATCCTAACAATTTTCAGGTCATATTTTGAAAATCTATACTCCACAAAACTTGAAAATTCAAAGGAATCTTCAATGGACAAATTACTGATAGCTATCACTTACCAAAATTAAATCAAGAACAGATAAAAAAAGCTAAATATGCCTATAACCTCTAATGAAATAGAAGTAGTCATCAAAGCATTCCAACAACAGGACCAGATGTACTCATTGAAGTATTCTACCAGAACTTCAAAGTAGAGCTAATACAAATATTTTTCAAAATGTACAACACAATAGAAGGTTCATAACCAAATTCAGTTTATGAGGCTACAATTACCTTGGTACACATGCCACACCAAGACATAACTAACCAAGTGTACTAGACACCAATATCCCTCATGAACTTTGATGCAAAAATACAAAATACTCAATAAAATTCTGCTAAACACAATGCAAGAACACTTTAGGAAATCATCTTCCATGACCAAATAAGTTTAATCACTTTGATGCAGGAATGGTTAAACATGTGAAATTATATTAATGTGGTCCACTGAAAAGGAAAAATCAACTTGTCATTTCAAGAGATATAGAAAAATCATTTGACAAAATATAAAATTCTCATGATAAAAACTTGGAGATATCTGCGATAACAGGAACATAATTAAACCTAATAACAGCAATACACAGTAAGCCAACTGACAACATCAAATGAACCTGCAAGGTTTTCTCTGAGTATGAATCTGATTAAATTAGGAGATCCACTTTCTCAGTCCTCCAATCATATACTTTTACTTCCATTCACACTTGTCTACATAAATTCTGCCTATATACCATTTTATAGCATATGCACCTAATAAACATCTTGTGACATGGAGTGAAAATAAGTCAATATAAAAAGAATATAGAGAAAGCAGGAGTGGTATAGGTTGTAATCACAGAATCACCTGGCCTTGATATTTCAACAAATTAAGTCAACATCTAGAAGGAAATAGAAAATAGTTTCCCCAAGTTGACTTATTATCAGCACCCAGAATACAAATAAAAACATTTCAAATGGATATTATCTAGTTGCAAAAGTGATGAGTCTTCATTCAATGAAGAACAATGAAAGGACTACTTAATGAAATAACAACTGTAATATTATAATCTAATGTTAGCCATCTGTCAGGACTAAGCTAATATCAAAGAGTTGTTTGTATTTGCATTTCTATAATGGCTAAGGATGTTGACCACTTTAAGTGTCTTTCTGCCATTTGGGAATTATCTATTCAGTTCAGTACCCCAATTTTCATACAGGTATTTGGTGGTTTTGGTGACTACTTTCTTGAGTTCTTCATATATTTTGGACATGAGACCTCTGTCAGATGTGGGGTTGGTGAAGAACTTTTCCCAGTTTGTGGGAGGACTTTTGGTCTTCTCGATATACATGCCCTTTTCCTTACAGAAAACTCTCAGTTTCAGGAGGTTGCACTTATTAATTGTCGACCTCATTCAATCTCTGCTACTCTTGTTATGTTCAGCTAGTGGTACTGTACTAGTTTGTACAATGGTACCTGCCAATTTCTCTTCTAAGAGCGTTGGTATGGATTTATTTATATTGAGGTCTTTGATCCATTTGGACATAAGTATTTTGCATGGTAATAGATAAAGTTATGTCTGCAGTCTTCTACACACCATCTTCCAGTTGTTCCAGTACCATTTGTTGAAAAAGAATTTCTCGTTGCAACTGCCAATATCAAACTGTATTTATCTCCAAAATAGTATGTGGGAATTTCTTGAACGATCAATAAAACAACAAAAGGAGATGCAGGGTATACAAATTTGAAGGGAAGAATTCAAATGATCAATATCACAGTTTACATAAGTGATCCATAGTTTATATAAGTGACCAAAAAATTTCTATTAGGGAATTCCTACAGGTGATAAATATATTCAGCAATTTATTAGGATACAAGACTAACTAAAAAAAAATAGTAGCCATATTATATTCAGATAATAAAGGGGCTTAGGCAGAATTCAGAGAAATATCACCTTTACAATAGCCACAAACAACATAACATACATTGAGGTAATTATTACTAAACAAGTGAAAGACCAATATAGCAAGAACTCAGTGCCTTTAAAGAAAGAAATTAAAGAAGATATCAGAAAATGGAAAGGTCTCGCATGCTGTTGTTTAGGTAGGATTAACAGTAAAATTGGCATTCTCACCAAAAGCAATCTACAGATTCAAAGAAATACTCATCAAAACCTAAGCACAATTCTTCACTGACTTCGAGATGATAATACTCAGCATATATGGAAAAGCAAAACACCCAGCATAGCAAAAACAACCCTGTACAATAAAGGAACATCAGGAGGCATCACCATCTCTGAATTCAAGATCTACTATAGAGCTATATTCCTGAAAACAGCTTGGTATTGGCAAAAAAATAGACAGGTTGACCAAAGGAATCAAATCAAAACTTCTGTGTTAACTCACACACCTATAAACACTCAATTTTTGACAAAACAGCAAAAATTATACATTAGTGGACATGTGGGACAAGGATTATTGAATCATTGGAAGAATTGATGAAAGCAAAAAAGGAGATACCATAAAAGAGGGAACCATTATTGGTTTGAAGAGAAACCTGACAGCAGAGAAATGTCCAGAGAGCTAAAATGATGGCCTCAACTAAGAATCTGAGCAAAAGTGGAAAGGCTGCCGTTCCCTGTTGTCAAGGTGGATGACTAAATTTTATGCCATCACAGAGTCCTCATATTGTAGCTGATGGAGACAGAAGCAGACACCCACAGCTAAATAATGAACCAAGTTTGAAGAATCCCGTTGCAAAAAGAGAAGAGTGATAAGAAAAGGGGTCAAGCCCAGGCTACAGAAACCTACAGTGACAGCTGACATGAACAAGGTGGTCATGGACCCCAATACTGACAGCTTGGAAACAAGCAGTATATGCACTCCGACCCCCCTGAACTCAGGTCTCAGTTAGAAGCTTAGGCTGCCTAAGACCTCTGACAGTGGAACCAGGATGTAACCCTAGTGGAGGAAAGGACTATTGAGCACATTCCCCTTGGAGTTGTATTCTATTAGGCTAGAGGCAGGGGGAAGATCTAGATCTTACTCCAAATGAATTGACAGATTTTGATGATCCATTCAGGAAGGCATCACCATTCCTGTGGAGTGGGCGAGGATAAGATGGGAGGAGGTTTAGGATGTATGGGACAGAGGAAGTTAGAGGGAACTGATATATAAAGGAGAATATATATATATATGAATATATATATACATATATATATATATATATATATCAGATTTCTTTGTAAAGTTATAAGATTAATTATAGCCACAGTCTATAAAGACAATATTTACTGATTCAAATGTAATGTTTGTTACTTTGAGATTAGAAATATTTATGAATGCCAAGCATATGCACTTCTGATAACAGATTAATTGTTGTCAAATTCATCACAATAAGTGAGTAAATTTTCAGAAGACTACTTACATATTTTCAACACCCCACCTTTGACAGAGGATTGATCTCAAAAATAAATTAGTAACTCAAGAATCTAGACACTGAAATCCCAAAAACCAACTCCAAATGTGGTGCATATCACAACATATAATTTTGTATAGAAGACATTCGAATGCCTGACAGATACTAAAGGAATTGCAAAACATACTTAGACAGCACATAAATCAAATGAAAACAACTCTGAAATTCCATTTTACACCTATCACAATGGTTAACAACAACAACAAAAAACTGTTGATAGCTTATGCTGGAGATGATTAGAGTATGAGTGACACTTCCCCATTGCTGGCAAGAGTGCAAAGTTGTACAGCCAACTTGGAAATTAATATATCACTCTGACAGAAAATTCAAAATCAAACTACCTCAAGACCCAGCATTAGCATTCTTGGGCATATACCCAAGTGGTTACAAATTCTGTCTGAAAAATATTTGTTCAAATTTTATTCATAGAAGAATTACCTGTAACTACCAGAATATGGAAACAAACTAGATGGCCCTCAACTGAAAAATGGATTCATAAAATGTTGGACATTCATACAATACAGTAATATTCAGCTGTAAATATTGAGGATCTCTTACTTCCACCCTTGGTGTCATCTCACATTCAAGAACAGGTGGTATACAGCAAATAGATAAGGCTGGCTAAAAAGATATGAGGGTGAAAGAAAATGTATCAAATCACACATGTTCCTCTTATATCCCTTTATTCTTTAAAAAAAGTTGTTCCTCTGAAGTTTCTCTACAAATTTTCTCCAGAAATTCTCTCAATAAAAGCTCTTATTTAGTGTTCTCTTCCATGAGTTTTCCAGTGTACGTATTAACATAGGCACAATTAGCAATTCTTTGGCTGTAGAAAATGATATCTGACATGCATATCGCTAAGAGTCAGGAAAACAGGTAATATGTTGACAAAATTGAGATATCTCTTATCTCAAAGGAGACATGACTTGTGAATATTTGGATTAATTTATAATTTTTAATTCCTAAGTACAGAGGTTTATTTCTTAGGGGAGGAAATCCACAAACAGTAGTATTTGATCAGCTTTGTGCACACTGTTTTCTGAGATATTAAGTATCTTTGATTGGTAGTATTGCAAGCTGAAAGGCTAACATTCACTGATTTTTTCCATGGCCTGGGTAGGAGAATTCTTACTTATACTAATAGAGAAGGGCCATCAAAACACTAGAGTTACATATTAAAATAGCCAAAGCTAAACCTGCATTTTAGTTGCTTCCTTCTTATGAGTCTAATGATACAAAGAAAATTATAATGGCTATGTAAAGAAAAAAATTATCATCTCAAATTTGCAATCTAATAACCCTATCCACGCTAAAATCATCCCCATGTCTCATAACTCCACATGATAGCCTCATTTCCTTTTTCCTAATGACAAAAACTGTCGATTGTAACTGCTTTTATTTCTGATACTCCATAGATAAATGCTCCATCTGCAGTAAAGATAACATACAAATAAAGACATCTCCATAATATTCCAGGAGATTGATGGGCACTTGAGTCCATTTCAGACACTGCACCTATAATGTTATGAGAATGAAGACAGCACCCTATTGTGCCTATGACTCACTCAAAGAATTGCCACTCATGAACATAGGGTATATTCATCTCAATGTTTAAGGGGAAATTGAACAAGGTGGAAATATCTGAATAAAAAGATAACTGAATAATTCACCAAGTACATATTCAGACATGTACAGAGAGAAAAACATACACAAAAACATACCTACACTTACTGATATACATAACCTACAAACACAAATGACAGATATGTTCACATAGATTCCAAACCACAGGAAACAAGAACAAATTATCTTGTCATAATAGCCCAAAGGTAAACCTCTCCAACTCAAGAAATGACTCTACAGAGGAAACCTCATTATTATTTAGATTCTTGTTAACATCTTTGGAAAATTCACACATTTTTAATACCTAATGTCATTCTATTCTCAATCAGGGCCAAGCAAAATCCAGGGAGATATTCTGTGGCTGTCAACTGGTATCCATGATGTCTTCATTCAGTGAGTTCACAATATGAACTCTGTCAGATAAGCTATTTTCCCATGGTTTTCAGACAAGGCTCTTATTTGCTTAAAAACAACTATAGATAGCTATCTTGGCAAAAATAGATTGCACTCATTAGTAATACCTGTATTATAACCTGCGTTTACACGGAGAGGAGTTGTAATAAAAGCATTGTCTTATCATTACAAGAAACAAATCACTCTGAGATGTCTCCTGTACTTTTAAACATTGTTTCTACTCTTGTATCAAACACAGAGTGTGTGATCTCTTGAAATTCCATGGTGTTTCTGAAGCCAACTCCTGTGATGGAAAACAATTAAGATCTATGCTAACAATTATTTCACTTGTGATCAATACAGCATGTTCTTAAAGAAGGCTGCCTTGCTTTGGAAAAAGTTGTCTGTAAGGCTATCTCAATTTTGATGCTGAAAGTTCTGTAGGGGTTTTGAACACGTAGGGGTGGATTTTAACAATTAAAACAGACCCAGAAACTACACTATGCATGTTTCACATAATTCACAAAGAATATGAACACTGAATACACCAATCAGTTATGAGCATATTTTTCCTGCTGGTCTGGACCCATAGCCATGACAGCCCCAAATAACACAGAGACACTGAATTAGATACAAAGCTGTCAGCCTGTTCCTAGCATTTCTTATTAGCTAGTTGTGTCTTAAATATTAACATAGTCTATTAAACTAAGTATGTCCATGTGGTCTTATCTTACTGGAGCAGCAGGCATTCTGCTTTACCTGTCCTACATCTTGAATCCCCTTTCTACTACTTCCTGTCTCCTCCTAGTCCTGCCTATCTTGCTTTCCTATTGTCCAACAATGCTTTATTCATTAAACAATAAGAGAAACGTATTTATAGAATGACATCTTGTCGCGCCCAACCTCGACCAGCAAGGAAAAACGCAACTCAGGGAAAATCTTCTTCTATCTGTTCAATCAGGATCATGCTTCTTCTGATGACCCCAGGAAATACCTGCACGGGCTTAAATCCCCTTGCGCTGACCAACACTAGCCACATGGACCCTGCAGATAGACTGCTCTTATACAGAAGCAAGCAAGTTGAACAGGCTTAGCCAAATAAGGACTAGTTTACGACAGAGAGCGCTCACCATTGGAAAGGTGGAAGGCAGGAGCCAGCGCCATCTTTAAGGCACAGTACTTCGCAACTCTCTACAGTTCCATTATTTTGATTTATTAATGCAACAGGCAAGGGTAGTGGTCTGATCTCCAGTAATGTATTGGACATTGTAATGACCCTGAATCCTGGTAGTCAGCCAAGTCAGTTCCACACCCATCCGGTATCTTTTTCCTGAAGGTGGGGCCACGGACACCAACCCACATGCAACCAGGCTTGCCCTTCATGGAGTTACTCGCTTCCAGAGCCAACTCGGAGTGCAGTGCTAAGACATACAACCTGAGCGTGAAGGATCAATTCTTATCCATGACTGTGAGCCATGCCTGGGGGGGGACTGTCCTGCCTCCATTGCTGTAAATGCCTGGACAACCATAGCTGCATACCGCCTCTGAGCAAGCCTCAGCCTGCAAAGGCACCACAGGCCCACAAAGGAGATAAGCAGCAAGAGGATAGCCATGGCTCCCATTCCCTCCCACTCTTTCAGGTGGTTCATGTCTCGAGTGATCCATGTAGATAGTCCCTCTGCAACCGAGATGTCAACACGGGTGGAATTCACATGAACGATGGAAAATCTCAGGTCCTGCATTAACTCATCGAATTCGCCCGACCAATTGCCTAAAAGATAATGAGAAAGCTGGTTAGACATATTGGCAGCCACCAAATACTTTTGATATGGCACAGAGGTCACACATAGCCCTGTGATCTTCCATTCACATCCTATTTTTGCCAACTGCCACAAAGTGTCTATTTGCTCCTGCACAAGATCAATTCTTTCATTCACAATCATAAGACCTCCTATTAACTGAGCACCAATTGTGGACTGAGCATCAAAGGCGGTAGCCACATTCTTGGACAATTCATTTAACTTAGAGGCTGTCTGTACTGATGTGCTCATGGCTATGGCAGCCGTGATTGATCCCACAACTGCAAAAGTGATAGTTGCAACTATGGCTGCTGTAATGCCAAAATCTCTCTGTCATCTAAACACTGTCATAGCACTCGGGGCATCAACAGGTACGGGAATCCATTCGCAAGGCTTAGGAGGATTAGGATTCACCAAAATGCTCAGAGGTAGACCAAGCAAATTCAGCCACCCCATGAACTCTGCCCCTTATCATAAGGAAAGGGGACAAATCTGTGCAGCTGCCATTAATGCCACACAAGAGCCAGAGATCAAAATGGTTGGAAATATCCACCTGCTGCGGATCCTGCTCAGTAAAGTTTCTCCCAGCAAAGGTTTTATTGAAGCTGGTACTAATTCCTGGCTAGAAGGTAAACTATCTCTTGCTTGCCCAAACAACCTCTTTTGATTGACATCCCGTCCAGGGAAGGAAACAACCTCCTCGTTTACTCGAACAATGAGAGACCCACTTAGGCTGATTGGGTGCTGTCTTGTCAAACTCACTCTTAGCAGTCCACCATCCACTTATCCAGGAGGTGTTGACCTCCCTAATGGGGCCTCCCATGGTGGGCACATCAAACCAAGCTGCAGATTGCTTAAATAACATAATGCACTGACTCTTATCACTAATATCACATAAACGCATAGGCTTCCTGTTAAAAGTCCAAATTCCATTTATACTATCAATCTCACTATCATAAGGCAAATAAGCTAATTCTAAACTCTTATTAGTACTAAAAAATCTGGGAAATATTTTTGCATCATAGAGTATTGGCATGGGTCTTGAGAACACCGACAGAATCCCCCATCATGGCTCCATCTGCACTGTTGGCCAAATCAGGCTGATGATCAACAGAAACAGTAGGCTCTTCATGTTTGTTGCACATTCTTGCAAACCTCTCCAGGACCCACAACAGTTCTTGGCGATCCTGGGGGAAAACACAAACAGAACCTCTCACCCATGCCAACATTGTATCAGGACCATGCCATAACCCATCACATCTTCCCCTTTCACATAGCCTTTTAGGCTCCTTCCTTGCTGCTGATGACGATCAGCAGCAGAAAGGCCATCAACATCCAAAATTAAAAAATTGAGGGTAAAAAGGGCTAAAGATATTTTTTTCCTTAGGAGTTTGGCCTTGGCCTACTCCCCCTTTTTGTTTTATTAAGCATTCTTTTAGGGTTTGGTGAGCTCACTCTACAATCCCTTGTCCTTGAGGATTGTAGGGTAATACATGGACAAGCTGAACTTCCATTTGTTAACCAAAGGAAGTAAATCTCTGAGCCATATAGGCTGGCCCATTATCAGTTTTTAGCTGTGGTGGTTTTCCCCAAGCCGCCCAGACTTCTAGGCAGTGTCCAATGACATTGTGGGCATTTTCTCCACTTAAAGGTGTAGCATGTACCACACCTGAACAAGTATCCACAGACACATGTACATATTTCAAAGCTCCGCATTCTGAAATATACGTGACATCTATCTGCCATATCTTTAGGGGCATTAACCCCCTAGGGTTTACCCCCACACCGAACTGTGGACAGTTCAAAACCACCTGTCGAGCATCTGTTCTGGACAAATGGAATTTCTGTTGAAGATTCCTTGCATTCACATGAAATTGCTGATGGAATTGCCTAGCCTGATCTAAAGATGGGCTGTAAAAAATACATTCCACCATTGTCCATTGATCAACAATGTCATTTCCTTCACTTAAAGGCCCAGGCGAACCTGTATGAGCTCTAATATATTGAATATAAAAGCATTCCTTTCTCAACAAAATTAATCTTTGTAACTTTTGTAAGAGTGAACAAAGAACACTACTAATTTTAATAGGTCCTGCTAATTCTAAAATTTTTACTGAATTCACCACATATGCTGAATCTGATATCAAATTAAATGCAAATTGGCAAATTTTGTATACTGTGACTACAATTTTCAGTTCCACAAATTGAGGGGATCCTGACTGAAATTGACACAGCACAGGAGGCTTATTTGCAATCATATATGCCCCACAACCAATTTTTGAATCATCATTAAAAACATTTGGCGCTCCACTAAGTGGGACTGAGGAAGTTGCTTTTGGAAAAATCACAGGATGTTCCTTTAAAAATGATATTAAAGGATGCTTTCGATAATGATTATCTATCATTCCTTCAAACCCACATTGCAATAAGGCCCAATTATCGATAGTGTCACACAAGATCTTAACCTGGTGACTGGAGTAAGGCACCACAAGTAGCGCCAGGGGCAGTCCAAAAAATTGAATACTTTTTTGTATTCCACTATGAGCCAAACTAGCGACTGCTGTGGGATAAATTTCTATTGCTTTCGCTGGGGAGATTTTGGGATAAATCTAAAGCAATGGTCCTTGCCATAACAACCCTGTAGGCTTATTATTGGTAGGGAGAATGCAAAATGTGATATCTGACCTTCCTTCCATCTAGATAGAAATGCATTTTGTAGTCTTTCCTCAATTTTACATAAGGCTTCTCTCGCTTCAACAGTCAATTGCCTAGGAGAATCAAGAGCCGGATCCCCTACTAATATATTATATACTGGCTTTATTTCATAATTTGTCAACTTTAAATAACTCCTAATCCAATTAACATCTCCTAATAACTTCTGAAAATAATTTAACATTTTCAAATTATCCTTTCTTAACTCAATCTTTTGAGGAACAATTTGTCTTTTATACACTTTGGCTCCTAAATAATTAACAATCTTATCCTTTTGAACCTTTTCAGGGGCTATAAATAACCTTTTCTTTTACAATAATTTAACCACATATTTATAAGCCTGATCTAAAATTTGTTCATCCTTGGCTGCCAAAAATATATCATCCATATAATGGATGCATCTCAAGGCAGGAAATTTCCATCTTAATGGGACAATGTCCTCTCCAACATAAAGGTGACACATAGTAGGGCTATAAGCCATGCCTTGTGGTAAGACTACCCATTCAAATCTCTGATCGGACTCTTCATGAATACAGGATAGGACAGTGAAGGCATCCTTGTTATGCAAAGGAATGGATAAAAAACAATCTCTTATATATATCACTATAAGAATCCAACAAGCAGCAGTGATGAAAGAAGTGGGAGCCCTCGCTGAACTGGGCCCATGATCTGCATCTGTAAGTTAATGGCGCATAGATCATGCAATAGCCTCCACTTCCCTGATTTCTAATAACAAAAATGGGTGTATTCCATGGTGAAACAGATGGTTTAATATGATTTAATGATAGTTGCTCAGCTATCAAAGCCTTGGCAGCACTTAACTTTTCAGAGGAGAGTGGCCATTGAGGAACCCACACCGTTTCCTCTGTCTTCCAGGTAATAGGAATACCTCCCTCAATGGCCCCTAAGAAAACCCCAGGCTCTGTCTCCCCTGTCTCTGATGAACAGGTACTGGACTAGTGCAACCTTGTAGGTGCTTCCCTATTCCCCAGCCAGGGAAATAACCCATGGCTTGCATAATTCCTTTTGCAGTGTCAGAGTACTCATTACTTAATTTAAAACCAATATCTTTCAACAGATCTCTTCCCCAAAGGGAAACTGGCAACTCTAGCACATATGGTTTCATAAATCCAGAATGTCCTTCCTGATCTTTCCATTGCAGCTGTCTTGCACTCATGTCCGGAGCCTTTGCATAACCAAGTTCTTGCAGAGTTTGAGAAGCTTGTATGAGCCAGCTAGTAAGCCAATCCTTTCTTGCGATAATGCTTCTGTCTGCACCTGTATCCACAAGGCCCAAAATCCTTTCTCCATCTATAATCAATTCCAATACTGGCCTCTGATCTAGGTCAAAGATAAAAAGGTTAAGTCTGTCCCAGTGGAACCCAAACCACCATTCCTTCTCTCTCTAGTTTCGGCTGTAAAGCTTTCATGAAGACTAAGTAATAAAAGCATCTGAGCAATACGATCTCCCGGAGAAATAGCAGACATCCCTCTAAGGGATTCTACCATGATCTTCACGACCCCAGTATAATCTGAATCGATAAGTCCTGGATGAACTTTGAGTCCTCTCAAAGCTGAGGATGACCTGCCTAGGAGCAGCCCGATAGAGCCTGGTTGAAGGGGTCCTTTGAAATCGGTCTCTATTCATTGGACCCCCATTTGTGGTGTTAGTACGAGTCTGGTGGTGGAGCGGAGGTCCAATCCTGTGGAACCTGCAGTGGCTGTCTGCGGTTCCTCGGATGCCGAAGGGAAAGCCATCTCTCTTGACTCAATTCTTGGTACTGACTCTCTACTGCCCCATATATTTGTGGGCCCTGGGGTCGTGGGCCCCGCTGCCCGTATTTTGGACGAACTCCACCATAGCCTTGAGTAATAGGCTGGCCAATGATATCTTTTACTGAGCAACACTCACTTGCCCTGTGGTTCCCCTTTTTACATTTGGGGCACAGCACAGGCCGCTTAGGGTGTTGGCTGTTTTCTGAATCCCCTATACTTTCCTTTTCAGTACATTCTCTTTTAAGATGCCCTAATTTACCGCATTTAAAACAAGCACCAGAACTTCCCTTTTTGCTCTGGTTCAATTGAACCACAGCTGCTGCAAGGCCAGCATTGGTCAGTGGTCCTCGTATCTCCCTGCAAACCTTCATCCCTGCTTCAAGTCCTTTACTTTTATAAGGGGTAATAGCAGACCTACATTCTTTTGTACATTGTTCATAGACCAGCTGTTTAATCAAAGGCATAGCAGCATCGGGATTGCCAAAATCTCTCCCTGCAGCCTCTACCAAACAAAATCTGAAAATGGTTCCATGGGGCCTTGCAGTATCTTAGTGAGGTTATCACTCACTTCTCCCTTATTGGGTAATGACTTCCATGCTTTTACGGCAATCCAATTCACTTGTTCAAAAACTTGTATTTGGTATCCTGTCTGTTGATTGGCAAAGCGTCCCTGTCCAAGTAACATGTTCCTGTTCCATGCTGCATTTCCAGCTGCCAGATTAGTTGCAGCCTTTTCATTGGCATACTCAATTAAAAAGGCTTTCCAATCTAGATACTGTCCAGGGCTTAGGAATGCTCTAGCTAACCCACTCCAGTCACTAGGAGTCATGCAGTGTCTATTCAGAGCTTCAACTTGGGCTACAGTAAAAGAAGCTGAAATCCCATATGTTCGTACAGACTCAGCCAATGATGACCTTGAAGTCTAAAGGCTCCTCATATCTATTGCCTTGGGCATCCTGGAAAACTGGAAAAGCTAGACCAAAGTCAGTTTTCATGGCTCTCTAGACCTCATGGCAAAAGGAATGCCCTGTCCCATGGCCCCGCCCTTCTTCCATCTGATAAGGAGGCACCTATGGCTTTATTCCCGGGGAATACTCCTCCTCACATTGCCATTTCTCCTTTTTTTCCCTTATCTGTTCGCTAAGGGATTGTTTCTGAACCCTTTCTACGAGGGCCTGCAATTCCTCCTCAGAGTCTGTTTCGTCCGTATCAGACTCCCCTGTGCTGTTAGCCACTTCTGATCTTTCCTCTTGTAGTATTTCTAGCACAGTTTGCCCCTTTTCCACCACCTCTCTACAGCATTTCTTGTCCTCAATGCAGCTATGCTCTAACTACCAAATGAATCTGACTCTGGGCTTTAGCATCCCTTGTTCCCAAGCGAAGTCAAGATCCCTGCCTAACTTGTCCCAGCACACTAATGTAAGGTCTCCTGAAACTGCAAACCAAGGTGAAATGGCATTGCATTCCCCCAGGAACCTTTCTAATATGCTTTTCTTTATTTTATGTTTCTTTGACAAAAGTAGCTCCTGAAGAGCCAGAAAAATTGGATGAGACTGAGATGTCCCCATTTTAAAAGATTTTACTTTCGGTTCACTAGAACCTCTTGCTCAATGCCTGAGACTTTATTACCACTTATCCCGCATTCCTTATTGTCCCATTCTTCCTAGGGAACCTTATTGCCACTTATTTCTGTGGTCTTTATTGTCTTACCTTACCTTGGAAACTTTCCAGCGCTGCCCTGACTGCAAGAAATTGTAATCCATCCCTGTACAGGCCACCAGCTGGACACATTAATATTATTGTGTTTCTATCTTAATCAATTTCTTTTTTGACAATGGTGAGTCTCATACAATATGAAGTCTAACTCTAATGCATTAACTGTCTTAGTGGAACCTATTCTATATGGAAATGTACCTTCTTCAGCCTAGAAACAGAGTTTTGTGAGGTGGAGAGATGTTTTGTCCTGCCTCTCATAGATGATGGGACTAACTTAGTAAACATCCAAGGAGTCTTACTATCTCCAAGAAAAAAAATGAGTGGTAGGGGAAGTACAGGATTGGAATGATGGAAACTGGGACTCTACTGTAAAAATTAAATTACTAAAAAAAATTTTAAAAAGTAATAATCGCAAACAATTAATAACCCTTAATATCAATGGACATAATATAACTAGAAAAATTATACTGGCTAATTGACTTGGCATAAAAAGAGATCTTCTTCTGTTACATACATGAAACACACCTCAACTTAAAAGATAATTACTACCTTATTGTGTAAGGTTGGAAAATAATTTTCAAGTTACTTGAGCATAAGAAAGAAGTTGTCAGAGTTGTCAAATTATCTAATAAAAGGTGTTTCAGCATAAAATTTCCAAAAGAATTGGAGAAGGATGTTTCATATCCATCACATAATAAGTCCAGGAAGATGAAGTCTCAATTCCAAATAACCATGTCCCAAATAGGGCATCAACTACAATTATAAAAGCAACAACACTGAAGCTTAAATCACAAACCATAGCCCCCACACAAATAGTAGGAGTCTTCAAAAACCTATCTCACTAACTGACTGGTCTTCCAGAGAAATTACTTAAACATTGTCTTGATTCACATTGATTGAAGAAGGTCTATAGAACATTCTCCCAAAACACAAGAGAGTCTACATTATTCAGTGTATGTCATCTCATGGAATCATCTCTAAGACTGTGTAATTACTCAGTACCAAAGTAAAGGTAGGCAGATACAAAAACTAAACATAATTCCTCAACTCCTAAGTGATCACAATGGTGAAATTAAGAACTGAATAACAACACAAATTACAGACATCCCTCAAACTCATGGAAATTACACAAAATACAACTGAATTACAATGGGTACAGAAGAAATTATGGAAAGCATTAAAGATTTCCCAGAACTCAATATAAAAGAATACACATCTAGTACAGCTTATGAAACAGTATAAATGTAGTTGTAAAAATACAATACATAGCACTCTATAAGAAGCTGCAGATGCAAATGACAGGAAAATTCAGACAAACCTTGCTCATGAAGTTGATGCAAAAATGTTCAATAAATCACAGACAAACTGAATGCAAAACACAAAAAAATTATCCAACATGATCAAGTGGGCTTCATCAGAGACCCCTCGGTTGGCCCAACATACAAAAATTTGTCAATATAATCTGCCATATAAATGACTTGAAATAATAAACCCAAATGAACATCTAACTGGATGCTGTAAAAGCTATTGAAAAATCCCACATGCCTTCATGATGAAGGTGAAGAAAAGATCATGAAATCGATGATCATAGATAAACATAGTAAAATAAAGTACAGCAAATCAACATTAAAATAAATTGAGAGAAACTCAATTCCCCTAAAATAAGGAACAACCTAAGGTTATTGACTTTCGCAGTACCTATTCAATATAGTACTAGGAGTTCTGGGTAGAACAATATGACCACAAAGGTAGATAAACTTAATAAAAATGGGAATTGAAAAAGTAAAATTTTTGTTATTTGCAGAAAATATGATAGTATACACAACTGATGGAAAATCCTACCGCAGAAGACTTAAACCTGATAAACCTATTCTCTAATTTGGCAGGATATAGATTAACACACACACACAAAAAAAAAAAAAATATCACTCCTCAGTGATTAACAGGCTGAGAATCATCACATATTACAATAGCCAAAACTATAAGGAATATCTTCAGGTATCTCAAACAAAACAAGTGAAATTCATGAAGGACAAGAGCTTTAAGTTTTTGAGGGAAGAAATTAAAGAAGTCAGGAGAAAATGCAAATATATCCTATACTTTCAGAAAGATAGGCACAACATAATAAATATGTACTCTACACCAAATCAATCTACATGTTAAATGCAATCCCCATGAAAATTCCAGCACACTTCTTCACAGATCTTGAAAGAGGGAACTGGAATTGACATGTAAAATAATAAATTAAATTAAAAAAATGCTTTGACTCCAAAATTTAAGTTGAAGTACAAGTTACTGGAGAAAAGGATTTCTGTTTTGTTTCCACAGAAAATGAAAAGATGTGGATTCCTTTCAGACTAATGTGGTTTGATCAAGCCAGACTGCCTGAAACAGAGTACAAGCTGATCCTACATTGAAAACAGCTAGAGAAAGTAGCCTTACAGACTACAGCCAGGATTTCTGAAAGAACAGCGCCCAAATTCCCAAATATTGTTTATAAATGTTTGTTTTCATTTAAATGGACTTTGTTTTATAAAATAAATGTTAAAAAAATTAAAAAAACAATTTTTGTATGAACAGTTAATGAACATTTCACATATAATTGAATATTGTTTTATATCTTTCTATTCCATTAGGAAATATTTGACATCTGATATTTCAAAAGTAATTAGCAAAGAAGGAATTTTACATGGTAATAAAGTATGCCTTCATCCCAATTTTAATCCAAATGATGGAAAATACCGAGGCAAAGCAGATATTGGTGTGATACTTTTGGAATTCCAAATTAGGAGGAAGGAAACTTCACTTCTTCAATCTTACAACATCTTTAGAGAAAGCTGTTTTCACTGTTTTTACAGACATTGCAATGTATATCAAAACCAACTACTCACTATGCTATATAAGGTAGTTCAAGTGATTATTATTTTAAAAGTCAAGTTAATGACAAATAAGATAGGAAGTTTATGAAATAAATGTTGCCTACATTATTCCACTTTATACGGGTAAACAGACACCATGAGATTTTAAAATTTACCTATATTCAATTTAAAATTCACATGAACAAATATAAGCATTCATGAAAATTAAAAAAATTAATAATTTGATATAAGAATCACAGAAAATATGTTATATATAAATAATTCTCAATAATTCTCAATTGTATACTCACATTACCATATAAAGCTACTACACAGGTGAAACAAACATGGTGTTTTGTCCTGTGACTGAAAAACATCATAGATACATCATGATGGTTACAAAATCCCAGCTATGGGATAGTCGTGGCAATGTGAATTTCTCTTAACTAGAAGCAGGCATTCCCAACTGTAACTGCATATCCAGCAACCTTGCAGAGTACAGAAGAATAGTTTTTCAATATGTCATTTCCAATTTCTCAATGTTTCTATAGTGTAAAAATCTTCTTGTTCAAGTCATTCCTGGGAATTCCAGCAAAAACACCTCATCTTTAAAGAAAAAGAAAGATGGATGCTTAATTGATAACATATTTGATAGATGTTTTTATTTACTTTTTTCCCAGAATAGTTCTCATGGTACCTTCTTCACCCCATGTCTCTTCTCTCCATCTGAAACCCAGTGAGGCAGCCACCAGAGCTCACGTGTCTTCATGCAACCCTGGATTTGTAGACTATGAAGAACATTGATGTCACTAGGCTTCGTATACTTCCAAGACAGACAACAATTAACCCACTTCCCAGCAATCTCTGTAAGAAAAGAAATCCCTAGACAACAAAGTTCTCTACCTGGCCAGTGTATCCAGATATAGATACTCACTCTGGCTGCTCTCTGCTTTCCAAAGAAAGCAAGTGCAGTCAAACATCTATCAACATGTTTTTCATCCTCTTGGGCAGCATAGTATTGGTGTGATCTCTTGTGTCCTGTATTTACTATTTCAGGTAAGGTGTATATAGTAAATTCCCTGTCAAGTAGTGGCTCCATGTGTACCTGACCATGTTTTTAAGATTCAATTAGAGGAGAAAGGACCTCTGAGAACAAAACCAAATAACACTTCCGCTCTGCATAGAGTTCTGACATTGTATATCTGCCCCACATTTACTTCGCAAACTTTCATTGCTCAATCCAATCAATACCTGCAATCAGTTAAGAAACAGACACTGGTAACAATAATATGGTTGCATTTCCGCACTCCCTTTGCTCACCTCAGGGGAACAAGTGAGTTCACCGTGCAATTTCCCCACCATGAATATCTCATGTTTTCTTCTCTGATGAACACCCAAGTAAATGCTAGCTAGCATCCTAGTGCTGGTTTAAAATGGTAATTGAAGATATTTTATACTAGATTATGTGATATGTGTTGGGGTAAGCTGTTCAGATAAGCTGTCTCTATGTATTTCCGTCGCCTGGTCTTACCTCTCCATCTCCATCTACTTCGACTCAATGTTTATGTATGGGTGTTCACTCCTGTTTCCATCAGGCATTAGTTGAGGGCTCCATTGATAAGTTAGTTGTTGATCACACGCTCTGGAAAGGACATTTATGATAGCCTTTCCATGGAGGCTCAAATTGTTAGTTGGCAGCAGTATTGTAGTTCTCTAGACCCTTCTTTGTGTTCAACTTTATCTTCAAACTAATATTGCCTCCCTCTTTTATGTTCTCTCTCTCTCCCCCTCCCTCTCTCACTCACTCTCTCTGTTGTTCTCTCGCTCTCTTTCCTGTCTTCTATTCCTAACCATGCTCAATCGTCCTATCAGCACAATTTCCTTTCCTCCCCCTCGTTTTCTCCTGCTTCTCTCTCCATTCGTTGCCACCCCACTTCCCCTGTGCTCTGGTGACTTGTTCTTTTCTGGTTCTGTGAGGGACTTTATATGAATCTCTTAGAATACACCTTGTATCCTAGTTCCTCTGGTGGTGTGAATTATAGGCTAGTGATCCTTTGTTCTAGGTCTAAAATCCATATATGAGTGAGTACATACCATGTTCCTCTTTTTGTGACTGGGTTACCTCATTCAGGATGGTTTCTTCTAGTGCCATCCACTTGCCTCCGAATTTCAAGATACCATTACTTTTTTCTGCAGAGTTGTATTCCATTGTGTGGATATGCCATATCTTCATTTTCCATTCTTCAATTGAAGGCGTCAAGGTTGCTTCTTGCTTCTTGCTATTACAAATAATTCTGCTTTGAACATATTTGAACACATGTCTTTTTTCCATGTATGTGGATTATTTGGATATATGACTAAGAGGTGGATTGCTGGGTTCTTTGGTTAACTAATTCCCATTTACCAGTGCAACCGCCATGCTAATCCCCAAAATGGTTGTACGAGTTTGCACTCCTACCAGAAATGGAAGAGTGTTCCCATTTCTCCACATCTCTCCAGCATGAGTCTTCATTGGTTTGTCTAATTCTAGCCATTCTGGCAGGAGTAAGATAGTATCTGAAAGTGGTTTTGATTTGCATTTCCCTGATAGCTGATGATGTGGAGAAATTTCTTAAGTATCTTTCAGCCTTTTTGATTTCCTATATTGAGAATTCTTTCCTCAGTTCTATACCCCATTTTTAATAGGGTTATTTGTTGTTTTGTTGACTAGTTTCTTGATTTCTTTGTATATTTTGGAGATCAGTCATTTGTCGGATATAGGATTGGTGAAAATATTTTCCCAGTCTGTGGGCTTTTGTTTGGTCTTGTCGACTGTGTCCTTTGCCTTACAGAAGCTTCTAAGTTTGCAGAGGTCCCATTTATTAATTGTTTCTCTCAGTATCTATGACCCTGGAGTTATGTTCAGGAAGCGGTCTCCTATACCAATTTGTTCAAGGGTACCTCCTACTTTCTCTTCTAAGAGGTTCAATGTGGCTAGATTATTGTTGAGGTCTTTGATCCATTTGGACTTCAGTTTTGTGCATGGTGACAGACATGGGTCTATCTGCAGTCTTCTACACACCCTCATCCAATTGTGCCAGCACCATTTGTTGCTGCTGCTATCCATGCCCCTTTGTATAATTTTAGCTGTTTTGGCGAAAATCAGGTGTTCATAGGTGTGTGGGTTAATATAAGGATTTTCAATTCAATTCCATTGGTCTACCTGTCTATTTCTATGCCAATACCAGGCTGTTTTCAGAACTATAGCTCTGTAGTAGAGCTTAAAGTCAGGAATGGTGATGCCTCCTGAAGTTCTTTTATCGTACAGGGTTCTTTTGGCTATCCTGGGCCCTGTTTTTTCATATAAAGTTGTTTGTTATCCTTTCAAGGTCCATGGAGAATTGTATTGGGATTTTAACGGGGATTGCATTGAATCTGTAGATTGCTTTTGGCAAGATTGCCGTTTTTACTATATTTATCCTACCTATCCAAGAGCATGGGAGATCTTTCCATTTTCTGATATCGTCTTTAATTTCTTTCTTTAGAGCCACAAAGTTGTTGTTATGTGGGCCTTTTACTTGATGGGTAAGGGTTACACCAAGATACTTTATGTTGCTTTTGGCTATTGTAAAGAGAGATGTTTCTCTGATTACTTTCTCTGTCACTTTGTCGTCTGAAATAAGTAGGGCTACTGATTTTTTTGAATTTATCTTGTATCCTGCTAGTTTGCTGAAGGTGTTTATCAGCTGTAAGAGTTCCCTGGTAGAGTTTATTGGGTTGCTGATGTTAACTACCATAACATCTGCAAATAGAGACAGTTTGACTCCTTCCTTTCCAATTTGGATCCCTTTGATCTCCTTTTGTTGTCTTACACCTTTAGCTAGAACTTCTAGTACGATATTGAAGAGATATGGAGAGAGAGGACAGCCTGGACTTGTTCCTGATTTTAGAGGAATTGGCTTACATTTCTCTACATTCAGTTTGATGTTGTCAGTTGGTTTCCTCTATATTGCTCTTATTATGTTTAGGTATGTTCCTGTTATCCCTGATCTCTCCAAGACCTTTACCAAAAAAGTGTGTTGAATTTTATCGAAGGCTTTTTCAGCATCTAGGGAGATAATCATATGGTTTTTTTTCTTTTTCAATTTGTTTATGTAGTGGATCACGTTGATAGATTTTTCATATGTTAAACCATTCCTGCATTCCAGGGATGAAGCCTACTTGGTCATGGTGGATGATTTCTCTGATGTATTCTTGAATTCGGTTTGCCAGTATTTGATTATTTTTGCATCGATGTTCATCAGGGATATTGGTCTGTAGTTTTCTTTCTTAGTTGTGTCTTTGTGAGGTTTGGGTACCAAGGTTATTGTGGCCTCATAAAAAGAGTTTGGCAATGAACCTTCTGTTTCTAGTTTGTGGAACAGTTTTAGGAGTAGTGGTATTAGTTCTTCCTTGAATGTCTGGTAGAATTCTGCACTAAATCCATCTGGCCCTGGACTTTTTTTGGTTGGAAGGCTTTCGATGATTACTTCTATTTCGTAGACTTATAACAGTCTATTTAAGTTGTTTGTCCTTTATTTAATTTTGGTAACTGATAGTTATCCAGAAATTTGTCCATTAACTTTGAATTTTTGTAGAATACAGATTTTCAAAGTATGAAAGATTTGGCCTTTTCATGAGGTCCCACATTTCCTGGATGTTTTCTGTTCAGAATTTGTTGGATTTATGATATTCGTTGGTGCATTAATCTATTTTTCTAGTTTATCTTCTGTTCCTGAGATTCTCTCTTTGATCTCTTGAATTTTGTTGGTTATGCTTGTGTCTGTAGTTCCCGATTTTTTCCCCAGTTTTTCTATTTCATCATTCCTTCGGTTTGTGTTGCCTTTATTTTCTCTATTTCAGTTTTCAAGTCTTGAGCCCTTTTCTTCAACTGCCTAATTGCTTTTTCTTGGCTTTCTGTACTTTCTTTGCTTTCCTTAAGGAATTTGTTCATTTCTTCCCCTTTTTGTTTGTTTTTTCCTCCATTTCTTTAAGAGATTTTCTCACATCTTCTTTGAGGGCCTCTATCATTTTTATGACAGTAAATTTTAAGGCATTCCCTTCTGCTTCCCCTGCATTGTTGTTGTATTCCGTTCTAGTTGTTGTAGATTCCCTAGTTTCTGGTGGTGCCATGCTTGTCTTTCTGTTGTTAGGTGTTTTCTTGTATTGCAGTATTCCCATAGCTTCTTCCAGTAGGTGGTGATGGGGTATACCCCTCTATTTTTTGGTACTTTCCCAGTGGGCTTATGTGGGTCAGAGATTCAATATCTGTAGCTCTGGGTGGCTAAAGCTCCATAGGGGATCTCTCCGCATACAGGGACCCAGGGATTTCCTGGCATCCACTCCTATGGGGTGAGTTCGCTTCTCTCTGTTCTAAGGTTTGTGGTTGTGCTGTTCATTCTCTAATGGGACTATCATCTGTTTTCTTCATAAGGGCGCTTAGTGCAATGAACTTCCCTGATAACACTGCTCTCAAGGTAGTCCATAATTTTGGGTATGTTGTATCCTCATTCTCGTTGAATTTTAAGAAGACCTTAATTTCTTTCTTATTACTTCTTTGACCCAGGTATGAGGGTGTAATTGTGAATTGTTCACTATGAGTGTGTGAGTTTATGTGAGATTTGAGTTTAGCAGTGATTCTTTTACGAGTGTGGGCATAGATGTTCAGAATTGAGACTTTGTGTTAATGGACTTCTCCTGTGATGAATACGAAATGACCGTCTTCATCTCTTTTGATTAGTTGTGCTCTGATGTCTAACTTTTTATATCGTAGGATAGCCACACCTGCTGGCTTCTTGGGTCCATTTGATTGGAAGATCTTTTTGCAGCCCTTTACCCTGAGGTAATGTCTATCTTTGAAGCATAGAAGTGTTTCTTATATGCAGCAAGAGGTTGGATTCTGACCTCATATCAATGCTGTTAGTCTTTGTCTTTGTACAGGCGAGTTAAGGACCACCATTGATTGTTAATTCTTCCTTGTTTTAGATTTGTTGTTGGCAGTGGTATTGTGACTATATTTGTCCTACTTATTCTTGGTTTGGTAAAGTGGGATTATCTATTGCCTATGTCTTTGTCAGCATAGTTAATTTCCTTTGGTTGGAGTTTTCCTTCCAGAACTTTTTATAGGGCTGGATTTGTAGATATGAATTGAGAAAATATGGCTTTGTAATTAAATGACTTTTTTGTCCATCTACAGTTATAGTAGCATTGGCTGGCATCCGTAGACACTTAGTACTTTTACAACATCTGTCTAGGACCTGTTGTCCTTGAGAGGAGAGTATCCTGTAGAAGTCAAATGTCATTTTGACAAATCTTCCTTTCTATGTTTCCTGGCCTTTTTCCGTCGCTGCTCTTAAGTACACTTTTCCAGATTGTGCGTTGCTTCAGCCTTTTTGATTTCCTCTATTGAGAATACTTTCTTCAGTTCCACAACCCATTTTTAATATGGTTATTGGGTGTTTTGTTGATTACTTTCTTGAGTTCTTGGGATATTTTGGAAACTCCATTGATAACTCGTGCTGGAGAGGGTGTGGAGGAAGGGGCACATTCCTCCACTGCTGGTGGTAGTGCAATCCAGTACAGCCATTTTGGAGATCAGTATGTCTGTACCTCAGAAAATGGGAATTAGTTTAGCACAAACATGGCAATTCCCTTCTTAGGCATATACCCAAATGATCCACATCCATGCAACAAAGACATCTGTTCAACTATGTTCATATCAGCACTATATGTAATAGCAAGAATCTTAAACAAAATCGATGCCCCTCAATTTAAGAATTGATAAAGAAGATGTGGCACATCTACATGAAGAAATACTACTCTGTAGAAAAAAAAAATAATGAAATCTTTAACTTCACAGGCAAGTTGATGGCACATGAAAAAACCATCCTGAATGAGGTAACCCAGTCACAAGAAGAGGAACATAGTATATTCTCGCTCATATATGGATTTTAGACCTAAAACAAATGATCACCAGCCTAGAGTTCACACCACAGGAACTATGATTCAAGGTGTGTTCTAAGAGATTCATATAAAGTCCCTCACTGAAGCAGGTAGGACAAGTCTCCCAGAGTGCAGGGGAAGTGGGGTGGGGGGGCAGTGAATTGAGAGAGAAGTAGGATTAAGAGATGGGAGAAGAGGAAAGCATGTGCGATTATGAAAATTGAGTCAGGGTAGGAATAGTAGACAGGAGAGACAGAAAGAGAGAGAGATCATAAAAGAGGGAGCCATTATTGGTTTGAAAATAAAATTGAACACAAAGAAAGGTCTGGAGAACTACAAGACTGATGCCAACCTACAATTTGAGCTTCCGTGGAAAGGCTATCATAAATGCCATTCCCAGACAGTGAGATCAACAACTAACTTATCTATGGAGCACTCACCTAATACCTGTTGGAAGCAGAAGCAAACACCCAAACCTAAACACTGAGTCGAATTAGATCCCAGATGCAGATGGAGAGGACAAGACCAGGTTGCAGAAACATATACAGACAGCTGACCTGAGGAAGGAGAAGGTAACAGGCCCCCAGACTGATAGCTGGGAATCCAGCATGGGACTGACTCATGTCCCCTGAATATGTGTCTCGGCTAGAAGATCTGACCAGTCTAAGGGACCTCAGACAGTGGAACCAGAATGCATCCCTGGTGTACAAAAGGACCTTGTGAACACATTCCCCATGGAGGGATAACTGCCTTAATCTAGAGACAGGAGAAAAATCCTAGTTCCTTCTTCAAATGACCTCTCAGATCTACATGACCCCACCTGGATGGCATTGCCCTACGTGTAGAGTGAGGGGGTGGATGGGAGGCAAGCGTGGTCATGGTGCATTTTAGGGGGTAGAGGGGGAAAGAGGTATTGAGGAAGGGAGTGATGGCTGGAGGGAGAGGGACATAGAATAGTCATGGAATATAATAATTTAAATTAAAAAAGAGAGAGATTTCCCTCAGCATTGTCCCTGTCCACTACACTAACTTGAGAAATGTACACAAATACATACGGACTTGGTATACTCTTAGTGAGATATCAAAATCTTAAATTTTATACTGCATGAAATTATGGACGTCAACACTCTATCTGGCACACCACACAGGCAATGAAGAAGGATAAAAATGCTTGATACACACAAATACATAAATACAAAAAGCACAAATCTATTACATTTTCCTTACTAAATATATAAATAAAATCCAATTGTAAACCAGAGGATGGAGAACTTATTTAAATAATGAAAAATATATGATAGTAGAAGGGCATTTGGTATTTGAAGGGAGTTTTTGTAGTGGCATTGTGTTAATAGTAGTAATGGGAATGTATTATTACAACACTCTGTATAAAGCACACTAATAGAAAACTTAAAAAATGATAAAAAAAGAAAAAATAACTGAAATTTTGTTCTACTAGTGCATATATAAGAGCAATGAAAAACTTTTCAATAATGACTGGGAGCAGTAATGAAAATATTGTCAGTTCACAGTTCACTTTCTGTAAGGAGTAAGGTTTTTCTGCCCACCATTGGTCTTGTCCCGTGGCCGTGCCTGCCCCAATTAATGCACAGAGAATTTGTACTTGATATAATGCTGTTGTCCAGGTACTAGTTTATTATCGGCTATCTCTGTCTTAATTATTAACTCATTTCTATGTATTTCCACATGGTTTCACCTACAGGGGAGTGGGGCAGGCATCTACTCTCCCCGGTCTCTCCATGTTGAAACCTCCTTCCTACTTCCTCTTTCCTCCTTGTCTCCTAGTCCCTCCTAACTTCCTTTCCTATGGGCCTTCAGTGCTTTATTCATTACCCAGTATAAGAAACAAATATACATAATGGCATCTCCCAACATTTCCTCTTTTCTGTCTAAATAAAAGGATGTGTTTTAACACAAACATAGCTAAATATATCACACAACAGTTATCAAATAAGAATCACAGTTAACAATATTTAGTCCATTAAAATTTAGCAAGATTTAAGAAAATATCCCATCATCTATTTTATCTTTCTGAGTCTAAAGACCTATATGTAACTTATCTTTAATCCTAACAAATGAAAACTGTCTTCACCTCCTTCAAAGACCACAGAAGGACAGTATATAAACTCTAGAAATGACAGAGATAACACATTGCCTTGCCAGTCACCTGAAGTTCTTCAGCCCATAAGCCATAGTGTGTCTGGCAGACTCTTCAACAAAGTAGGAAACTTTAAACTGTCTTCTTGTATTAGCAGTTTGTCAGTCATTTTCTCTGCATCCTGCACACTGTCTGCCAGATGCTTCCATGAAGCAGGAACTTTGTAGCACTGTCAATCTTGAATCAGCAGTCACTTTTCTGCATGTCCAGTTTATACAGCATAAAGTCTAACAGTCCAGACAAGAGAAGTATCTTGTCCAAATGGCTAGTCTTGCCATGTTGGAAGTAAACTACATAATGAGTTTCTTTAATGCCCATCTTCTGTCTACCTTTCTGGTGCAGGTGGTATTGCCTGGAGCATTTATGTCTCATTGTCAAGAAAAACCCTAAACCATTTTAAATGCCATATTCTGTAGGTCTTTGAAAGGTTAAAATAATGCATATCTCAAATAAATCTCTGTGTATCTTGAAAACCTAACTAACTTAACTCTAAGGTTTGACTATCATAGGTAATTATCCATAATCAGTACTACATTAAACATTACATTTATAAATGAGCTATAAAAACACAATACCTAAACAAAAGGAGAAATATACATATCACGAAATTGACATTAAATTGTATCAAAACAATGTATTCAATAAGTGAAAATTCATTCCAAAACTAAGTATTCATATCTATATCATAATCCCCTTTTTACCTTTAAAAAGAGATTGGTTGTGGTTATTAACCATTTATAACCAAGCCCACTTAAATGAAAACAAACATTATAGACAATATTTGGGAATTTGGGTGTCATTCTCTCCAAACTTTTTCCTGCTGGTAAGGGGCACTGTCATGGGGATCCTAAGAAGATACAGAAATCCTGGCTGTAGTCTGCAAGGCTGCCTTGCCTGGTCCCGGCAGTTTTGAATGTTGGATCACCTAGGACTCTGTTTCAGGCGGTCTGGCTTGATCAAACCACATTAGTCTGGAAGGAATCCACAGCTTTTCTTTTTCTGTGGAAACAAAAATAGAAATCCTTCTCCCGAGTAACTTGTCCTTGGATTTAAATTTTGGAGTCAAAGCATTTTTAAAATATGTAAATTTGATTGATACAGCAGCATTTGTTTTACTGGTTGCTGTTATTTCCTCAGCAGTCAAACAATTTAAAAACAAAGGAATAGTCTATAGCATCCATAATTTTTTGGTGCCTTTCATCTTTACATGGCTTTTTTATTACTTTGTTTCTTTTACTTCTATTATTTCATTTTTTGAGACAGAGTTTCTCTGTGTAACTTTGTCTCTTCTGGAATTCACTCTGCATACCAGGTTTATTTTAAATCACAAGAGATCTGCTTGCCTCTGTCTCCAGAGTCCTGGGATTAAAAGCATGTGCCACCACACCCAGCTTCTCCCTGTATTTTTAAAATCATTTTATTTTTTTCTCTCCCAAGCCTACATACTTTTTAAAACACACTGTAAACCTTTAGAAGTTTTTCTTATTTTTAATCTCCTTTTATTGTAAATCTTTATCTTTTTGTAGCCATGTGTCTTTTATCAGGTAAACAACAACATTGCTGAAATGAAAGTCATAGTTGTTTCTGCCGTGGTTTATCAAAGAGAGCTGTGGTCACTGGCTTGGTCTATGCTGCCATCCCGTAGCATGCTACCGGCTTGGAGATGTGGTCACTGCCATTTTCATCTCTCATACACAGCAATAAATTGTTAGCAGAGTTATTTAAAAGCCTTACCAGGCTTCCGTTTTTTGTTTTTTGGTTTTTTTTTTTTTGCCTTTTATATGCTGAGTTTGGAATCCTCCCTTAAAGGAGCCACACAAATATCTGCTTGTCTCTCACAAAGCAGAGTTCAACTGAAAAAAAAATGCTGCTACCATGAAACCTTTTTTGTCTCTGTTCTTTTGTTTCTAAAACCCTTTTTTAAGCTTCTGTTAAATTTTAAGTGGAAGTTCAAATTAGCCACATGGGCACCATATGTAAGAATAGGTTTTTCTGCCTGCCGCCAGTCTTGTCCCGCTGCCATGCCAGCCCCAATTAATGCACAGAGACTCTGTATTTGATATAATGCTGTTGGCCGGGTACTAGTTTCTTATCGGCTAGCTCTGTCCTAATTATTAACCCATTTCTATGTATTTCTTCCTGGTTTCACCAGGGAGTGGGCCTGGCATCTGGTCTCCCCTGTTCATGTTGACTCCTCCTTCCAACTTCCTCTTACTTTCCTGTCTCCTAGTCCCTCCCATCTTTCTTTCCTATTGGCCAACAATCCTTTATTCATTAACCCGTATGAGAAACAAATATACATAATGGCATCTCCCATCAACTTCATTTTAATTGATCAAAAAATTTTAATGCAAAATAGGGAGTGGAAAAATAGATAAATTCAATCTTTGTTTAAATTATAAATCATCATCATAGAAAAATGTATTTGAACACACTTTCCCTGTCCATAGTTAGATTTCAGGTCATTGAACCTCTAAATGATACTGCATTGATGGAGGAAGTGTGTCACTATTTGGAGACTGTGAATTTGTATGGTTAACTGGTATTAGTTTCTTTCTTCTTCCTGTTTGTTGAAATATGTGGAAGAAAGCACAACCATATCTCAAAACACAACTTATTTTTTTTAATTTTTTGATAGATCATACCCCTCTAAAACTCTAAGATTTAAAAAAAAAAAGCCTGTGTCTGCTTTGTGTTCCTTTCTGGCTAGTAATACCTAACAGCATCATTTGATAAACGAAGAACACTTTTCTAGAGTATGTATTGATTCCATGAATGCAGGCATGCTGTGTTTTTCTTCCTTAAAATTTTCCTTCCTACCTACCTATATTCTATTGTTATTTCCTTCTTTCTTTCCATTCTTTAATTACTGTCTTTTCATGCTTTATATAAAATATAAATAATAATTAAATAAAATTATATGAAAAAAGACGAATGAATTTCCTAATATTCAATAATAACAAAAGAATAAAAAACATATGAAATATAAACTCTTAGCAACAAGCATAGAAGGTGTATTCTAAGAGATTGATAAAAAGTCCCTCACAGAAGGGGGAAGGAACAACTCCTCCAGAGCAGAGGGGAAGGGGAGGGGGAGGCAATGAATGGAGAGAAAATAGGAGAAAGAGAAGGGAAGTAGAGTAAAGCATGTGCGGATAGGAAGATTGAGTCAGGGTAGGAATAGAAGACACAGAGAGAGAGAGAGAGAGAGAGAGAGAGAGAGAGAGAGAGAGCAAGAGAGAGAGAACATAAAATAGGGAATCATTACTGGTTGAAGAGAAAACTCTACTTAAAGAAATGCCTATAAACCTACAATACAGCTGCCAACTAACAAATTGAACAAACAAGGAAAGGCCCTTCCCTGATAGTGAGATCAACAACTAACTTATCCACCATCATGGGCCCTCATCTAATACCTATAGGAAACAGAAGAAAACACCCAAACCTAATCACTGAGTCAAACTGCAACCCAGATGCAGAGAGACAGGAAGAGACCAGGTTACAGAAACACATAGAGACAGATGACGTGAACAAGGAGGAACTAACGGGCCCCCAGAGTGATAGCTGGGAATCCAGCATGGGACTGACTCAGGCCCCCTGGACATGGGTCTCAGCCAGAAGGACTGAGAAGTCTAAGGGACCTCAGACACTAGAACCAGCATGTATCCCTGGTGCACAAAAGGACCTTGGGAATACAACCCTCATAGAGATATACTGCCTCAACCTAGAGACAGGAGAGAAGTCCTAGTGCCTATTTCCAATGAGCTGTCAGATCTACATGCCCCACATGGATGGCATTGCCCTACATGTGGAATTAGGGTGGGCAGATGGGAAGGGAGGGTGGTCAGGATGCATGGCTGGTGGCAGGGTGGGAGGGTAAGAGGAAGGAAGGACGGGAGGAAGGGAAAGGGAACTGGAATGAACATGTAAAATAATAATTTAAATTAAAATATTATATTTTAAAAAAAGATAAAGGTTTGGAAAGGAATCAACCTCTTCCTGATTTACAAAGGAATATCCCCAGTCCCAAAACTTATTACCTTCATAAACCTAAGAGTTTCAGTATATTATTTTCAAACATAATACTTTATTTTTTCTTATTTTTACTATTTAAATCTTAGAGATTGACAGATGTGGTTCTCTATATCATCCTTAAGGAGTATAAAAAATTCTTTGTGTGGAGATAGCTCTACAGTTAAAAAGCATGCAACACAAAAAAAAAAAAAAAAAAAAAAAAAAAAAAAAAAAACAGAGTTTGAAGTTGAATCATTTGTCCACGATCTACTTAGTGTACATGATAGATAACACCAAAACAAGTTCAAGATATAGAGTTAAGTGGAAAGTAACGATAGCACTTTTAATAAGCCCTTAGGTTACTGCAGACACCATGTCTAAAAAGGTGAGGTAGAAAAACCTGAGCAAGATTTATGGTATCAAACTTGCATATATACGAACATACATGGGTAGGAGCAACAATACAGAAATGGAATATATTAGCGTGCATATGAAATAAAGGAAAAAGAACTACATAATATTTAGTCCAGAAGTTTATGTATCAGTCCATTTTCTTCTCGCATTTCTCAGATTTTAGCCATACAATCGCTCCCTGTAGCTAGGTTCGGTTGAATTCTGTCTTCTCCAATATGCATTAAGCAACTTTTGGTCACCAACAATCATTACCATTGCCAATATGTGAAATTATGGAATTTCCAGCTCAAAAACTACACAGAGTTGAAATTTCTTTTACAGATAACCGTTTGTGAAAGGCCACCTGATTCAATTCCTAAGAACAACTCCAATTGCACAATACTGGAACAGCACTGCCCATCCTCCAGTCAACAATGTAAAACAAGATATGTTAACTAAACTCCCACAATCATTAGACATATACAAAAAAATACTTGTCAATCTGAACAAAGTGGAACACCAGCTTGCCAAAATTGAAAAATTCCTGTCTGCTAAGAATCCTCCTGGCAATTTAAAGACTGGGAGAAGTGGAACTTGATATTTCCAGTAGTTACTCAAAGTAGAAAAAAACAATAAAGTTCCTGACTGAATTCATCGGATTTACTTTCTTGCAAAGGTATTTAATTAAAAGAACCTGGGACCGGCAAGATAATCTTGACACCACACAAATACTTATCTTTAAAGGATCTATTACTTGTATTTCCTAAGAGATATTTCATGGGGAAACTATACTTTACAATCAAAATAGTCACATACAAAATTATGTATTTCACCGTCGGATATATTTTATTGCTGTGATATAAACATCATGAAAACAGTCATTGAAATGTTTTGTCTAATAATTACATAAAACCACAAATCTGTCTAAAGTGAGAGTGAATGCATGGATCTGTTTACTGTTATGGACACAAGTGTTTGTACTACTGAATGTATATACCTGTCATCGATCACCCTGAAATGTTTTTGTTTTCTGAATTGAGGTATTAATATATGTTTTTTATCTTGAAATTAGCAAGGCAAATCTTTAAAAATGATCTTCTGTTCTCTTTTGAATACAACTGCATTCACTTAAAATCCTCACTCAACTAAATATTTTTTTCATTTAAAATGTGTGCAATTCATCTTTATAGTACAAGCATATTATAAACCATGAAATATATTTTAAAATTTACCAAGCTCATATTGACAGCACCCAAATATAGAAATGATGTGTTTTAAAGAATGTTTCTTAAATTAGGAAAAAATATTCCAATTTTAGTTTGCTTTCTTGTGATAATTGTCATATGATAAATACTCCGTGTTCTTCTAGGCCTTTTCTACTATTTATAATTCTATTCTCACATTGCCATGGAAAGATATCGTGGTAAATAAGGATCAGGATAATGAAATAGGCCAAATAGATGTTTATTCAGGGAGAAATAACTTACAACCTAGACAGATGAACACCAGGAAATTCAACCCGATCCTCTCCTGTCCGAGTCACACCAGAAAGAGGGCGCCTTTCCTGGCCCCCTCTGACATCCTTCCACAGGTCACTTCCGCCCATGGCTCCACCCGCAATGGGCGTGGTCAGTGCCACAGAACTATCTCCCTACAGGAAGATACTACAAAGGTGAAAGAAACATGGTGTGTTGTCTTGTTTTTTGGGAAAGAGAAAATATACACACCATGATGTTTATGAAATTGCAGCTATGTGATAGTGAGAGTGTGCATTTTCCTTAAGTGTAGTCATTCCCCACTGTAATTCCCTACCCAGCCACCGTGCAGAGTCACGAAGTATCTGATACTGTTTCTGCATTGTTTTTCAGCATGTCACTTTCAATTTTTCAGTGTTTCTGTAGTTTAAAAATCTTCTGTTTTAAGTCATTCCTGGGAAGTCCTCCACAAACCAATCTACATCTTGAAAGAAAAAAGAATGATGGATACTTTATTGATAACATATTTGATAGATGTGTTTACTGTCTTGCTTTTCCCAGAATCTTTCTAATGGATCCATCCTCAGTCATTGTCTCTTCGTTCCATCTGAAACCCAGTGAGGCAGCCAACAGAGCTCATGTGCCTTCATGAAAGCCAGGATTTCTAGGCAATAATAAACCCTGATATCAATAGGCTGTATATACATCCAAGACAGAGAAATAATAATACACTTCCAAGCAATCTGTGTAAGGGAAAAAACCCTAGGCAATAGTCTTCTCCAACTGGTGATGTATATCTGCTGCAGATACTCACTCTGGTTGCTGTCTGCTTTCCAAAGAAAGAAAGTGCAACCAATCAACCATGAACATGTTCTTAATCCTCCTGGGAAGCATAGTATTTGCCATTATCCCTTCAGTACTGTATTCACTATTTCAAGTTAGCGTATCTCTTAGAATTGCCTGTCACATAGTAGCCTAGTGTGTAACTGACTATCTTTTTAAAACTTCATTTAAAGTAGACAGTATCTCTGAGAAGAAACCTGAGTGAATCTTACCCTCCTCACAGAGCCCTGACATTATATGTCTGTCCCCCATACACTTCACAAGCTTTCATTGCTCAATCCTATCATTACTTGTAGGCAGTTAAGAAACAGACACTACTAACAATAATATGGTTGCTTTCCACCATTCTTCATCATCAACACAGGAGGACGAGCCAGCTCAAAGTGCAATTTCCCCACCATCTGCATCTCATGTTTTCTCTTCTGGTGACTACTCATTGAAATTCTAGATTCCTGGTGCTGGTTTAAAATGATAAGTGAATTTACTTTATAATAGAGTTTATGATGTGTGTCAGGGCTGTTACTGAATTTCATAGGACAAGAAGATAGTTCACAATGAAACAATTGCTTTTTTTCAAATCTTTGTCACTTTGTGCCTGCATGGGACATCTAGGTGGCCAATTCCTTAACTCATAATTGTTACATTTACCTCTGCCAGAAACCACTTACTGTAATGTTATTTAAATGTTCTATTCATTAATATGGTTGATGATGTTTAGAATTTCGCAAAAATGTATGCTTTATTTCCACTGTCCATGTTTTATACATCCTCCATACCAAACCTACTCTCCAGGCCACTATGATTTTTTTTTACTCTAGTCACTTGATTTCTGATATCATGTAGAGGATTGTCCTCCACTGTGACAGGAAATGACTGAACCACTTTCAAAATGAGGGACATAAAGAGTCCTTCCAAGGACGTTCCCAACTGTAAATGTTTCACTTACTTGAAGGGATAAGAAATATTTCTCTTCTCTATCAACCTCTGCTTGTTTACACTTTCCAATAAAACTCTTATTTACATTATTTCCGTCTTGATCTTTTAACAATACTTCCTATCAGAACTTTTTTCTCTCTTTTGTTTTGTGTTTCTATCTAAACTCATTTCTTTTCTCATTTTCCACCTTCTCTCTTTCATTTATATAACTGCCATACAAGGTTACCGTAAGACAACAATACCCCATTACTAATGCAGTGCGTGTAATCACTGCAATCAATACGACAGAGAAAGCACATCATGTAGCGCATGTATGTATATCATTGTTTGAAGTGGGATATATGTAACTTGTCTATATTTCAATATTGCCCGATGTAAAAGTCCATCATGAATCGTAGAACATAGTTTGAATGTGTTAATATTTGACTACAACATAGACATGATCTCCTGGATAACTGTGAGGATGAAGGTTGGAAAATCAATACAACCATCATTTTTAAGTTTTTGTAAACCTACATGTTCATATAGCATGTCTGTGTTCTAGATAAGGGCTAGAGTTTAGAGTGCCCGTGAGGTTGCAAAGGAATGTTCATTTTACTTTTAGTACATAGAGAGGGAGAAAACATTAATAGTACATTACTAGCTCAGGTTGCCAAATTCATAATATGTAGAAGAGTAAATGTACTACTAGCCCTCTCTAACTTTAATGGAGAATTGAGTAATCATCTATGTTGGAAGCTTCATAAAGATACATTCATTAACAAGAACACAGGCAAAACCAGTATACAGTGCATGCACGATCATATATTACATACATCAAAACCAATCATATATGTCATGCATACATTTGTCTAAGAGAAAAAAGAACGTTGATTAAGAATGACATGGACATCTCACAAATTAATTGATTATATACTGTTGTCCTAATGAAATTATAGTTTTCAGCATAAAAAGCCTCTATGTATTCTGGTTACTATCTTAATATTTCAACAACCAAGAAAATTGTTAAGATTACCTTTTATGATTCTTTCCTAACATCTGAAGAAGTGGACATTATAATTTGATAAGATAACCAACTTGAATATATAAAAGTGTAATTTTCTCTCATATCGTGATAACTCTTTTCAAATATATATAAATGAACTCTGAAGCAATAAGTATCACAATTCTTTGTATTTCATGGTGAGAATCTTTATGAGCAGAGATCTCCTTTTAGGCATATGATGTGGATTGAATCCAAGAAAACAGGAAGAGCTTATATGCATTGTTGTTTTTTATCTCTCAATTACAGCTCACTAAAATCTTCTCTTCATCACGGAACAAATTTTAGTATATTTCTAGTCATGGTATTTATAATTATGAGTCCTTTTTTGGCAAAATATTCTGTGATCACACAAAGAAAATTGGTTTGCATTGGAGCTAATTTTATTCTAGACAGGGACTATGCTTCAGAAAATCCATTCCATTTGCATTAACAAGCATTCAATTTCTCACATAAAGAGGAATCCAAGCATCAAATGTTCAGGAAAAAGACAGTGTAATTTAGTTTGTAGTATATATTGGACAGCATATGTAGTACAAAGTCTCTTTGAGTATTTAATGTAAACTAATACAGGTCTAAGGTGAAATTTCAGTACAAGTACAAAATTACAGAATGGGAAAAAATTTTGCCCAGGACAGTGTAGCAATCACAATAGTCATCTTCCATTGTTTGGGAAAGATATCTGTACTTCATAAGAACAGATGGATAATTCCATTGGATGAAAACTGTGTGGAAAGGAACTCATCAGTTAATGAACCTCAAGAACCTGCCTGTCAGAACGAGATAGGATATATAGCCAGGAACAGAGGGATTCCTCTTGTTCTGGTTTATAATATATAGAATAGTCATTTACATTCAATACCAAAAAATTCCACTTCTGAGGAAGTACCCTACACAGGGATAGAAGTGAGGGAGCAATAGCTGCCTCTTTTGTTAAAAACATAATTACCAAATAAAAGTATAAATGTATCAGTTATCCTGAGATAAATATGACAAGCGGCAAGAAATTTATACGTGTGTGGGTATTTGTGAGGATGTCCGTTGTTTTACCTGAAGAATGAGCATGTTGGTTGAGTGTGGGATGTATATCTATTTGTTTCTGTGTTTGTGGCTAGAAAAAGTGTTCACATACCTTCGTCCTCCACTGATTTCTACATTGCACAACATGTGACTAATTGCCATTTAGAACACAGCATGAATAGAATTCATGGTCCTTTAAAGGAAAAGAGTCGAGGAAGTCAGAAGCCCCAGATTGACCATCCTCTCAAAAGATAGGAGTATTTTAACTTCTAAAATGTCAATAACTTCCTATCATATTAGCCTTAAGAATAAATGTGGAACAGGGTACACAATTGCAATCCACAAACCGAGTGATATCATTGGAGGAATTAAAAATTACACTCACTCACACACACACACACACACACACACAGAGAGAGAGAGAGAGAGAGAGGTATCATGAGTGTTTGAAGTTATGTTGGCCTGTGTAGTTGTGCTACCTGGGGACGAAATGTGGATTTTTAGTAATTGGCTATAAAACAGATGAGATTCTTAAAGAACATATTATCAGTCATATTTGAAGGGACTATTAAGTGGCATAGTTCTCTTTGGGTAATGTATAATCTTAAGGTGACTAATAAATACAATCACTCATGTCACCTAGTCATGCAATACCTGAAGAAGACGTAGTACATTTTTAGAATTTGGAATGCAAGAGTCACTAGAATAAAACTCATGTTTATCTGAGAGGATTGCCAATGTCCATAGATGACCTACCCAGGTTGTGTCTGATGCATGTCCTGGCCTCAAAAATTTTAAACTAGACTGGTTATCTCATAGACTCATAGGTATGCAAATGAGGATAAGTTTTCCACTTCAGGTACATTTTAAGCCATTGCTTAAATGAAGCTATTGTTGATGAAATATGTTTTTCTTTACTCTAATATCAGTCATATTTGTCCATGTGTATTCATCCGGGGTGTTACATGATCAGTACTAACACTTTAGAGTGTGCCTTGTAGGTCAATTTTAAAAATGCTGTCAAAATACAGATGTAGGTGCCACCATACTCTCCAAGTCAGGATGTTGTTCTTACCTATTAAGAGAGTTGGTATCTAAATCCTGGTCAATCATCAAAGGTTTTATTTTTAAGGTTTCAGGACCCTGTTCCGCCTCAGAATTCTGCTCAAGCAGTCTGAGTCAGTACAATAATGGTGTCCTAGTGATCAGTCTGGGGTCCAGGAGCTCTGCCTTCTTTAGCTCAGCTGTTTCTGTGAGTGTCTGTAGCCTGGTCTTGACCCCTCTTTTATCACTCCTTCCTCTCTGTGCCTGGACATCAGGATTTTGGCTCATGGTTTAACTATGTACGTCTGTTTTTATTTACTTTTCATCAACTAAGAGATGAAAGCTCTGTAATGTCATATAAATTAACTATCAATCTCATTACCCAGAAAGCACATTAAATGTAGCCTCTACACTCGTGTTCAGCTGTTAGTAGAGATAATATGTGGAGAGTAAGTTTTCTCTTCAAAGCTATATTGAATCCCTCTATTATGGAATCTCTGTTTGTTCTCATCTCTTTGTCCCTGAAACATTCTTCCTGGCCCCACATGTTTTACGCTCCTCCCCTTCTCTTTCTCCCAAATCCATCTCCACTACTGTCCCCCACTACCAATATACTCAGGAGTCCTTGTCCCATTCCCATTTTGTGAGTGATCTGGCATGAATCTCTTAAGTTCTTACATGTATCACTCTGGCGGTGTGCTTTATAGGCTGGTGATCCTTTGCTCTAAGTCTAAAATCCATGTATGAGTGAGTACATCCAAGGTTGCTCTTTGTGTGCCTGCATTAAATCACTCATAATAGTTTATTCACGTTCCATTCATTGGAGATCGATTTCAAGATTCCTTTTTTCCCCCCCAATATTAGTGTTCCATGGCGAAATGTGCCACAACTTCTTTATTCATTCTTCGGGTGAGGGGGCATCTGGGTTGCCTTCAGGTTCTATATTACAAATAATGCTTCTGTGAATATACTTAAAGAGAGGTCTTGGTTTTATGGATGAGGATCAATTGTGTATATGCCTAAGAATAGCTGGGTCCTGGTGTAGACTATTTCCCATATTCTGAGGAATTACTATAAGATCTCACAAATGGCTGTACGAAATCGGGATGGTGATGTCTCCTGAACTTCCTTTGTTTTCAGTCTCGTTTTGGCTCTCCTGGGTATTTTAAGGTTGAGTGTTATTCTGTCAAGGTCGATGATTATTTGTGATGGAATTTTGGTGGGAATTGCATTGAATCTGTAGATTCCTTTGGCAAGATTGCCAATTTTACTATGTTTATCCTACCTCCTCAAGAATATGGGAGATATTTCCATTTACTGGTATCTTCTTTGGTTTATTCTTTACAGACACAAAGTTCTTTCTATATAAATCTTTCACATATTTGGTATGTTTTAGCACGAGATATTTTATGTTGTTTATGGCTTTTAGCACCTTAATCATCAATATATAGGAGGGCTATTTTTTAGTTTATCTTGTATCATGCTAATTTGCTAAAGTTGTTTATCAGCTATTGGATTTCCTTAGTAGGGTACATTGGGTTACTTATGTAAAGTTTCTTACCATATGCAAATAGTGAAGTTTGACTAATTCAATTCCATTTTTTTACACTTGATCCCTTTTGTTCTTCCGATCCTTTAGCTAGAATGTCAAGGACATTATTGAAGATTATATCCATATATATATATATATATATATATATATATAATTTTCATCTTTTTGTGACTGGGTTAAGTCCCTTAGAATGGTATCTTGAAGTTTCATTCATTTGCCTGCAAATTTCAAGATTTCATTTTTCTTCTGTTGAATACTATTCCATTGTGTAAATGGACCACATTTTACTTATCCTTTCTGCCAAAAAACTAAGATAAAGAACAGAGAATCTATATTGAGAGAAGTGAAAGTATAAAACACGAGTAACATAAAAAAAACACAACAAAGTTACATGTGATTTCTTCATGGAAACTCTGAAGTCCAGAAGGTACTGGATAGAGTCCATGCATGCCAGCTCAGGCTACTATACTCAACAAAGCTTTCAATAATTATAGACTGAGAAAACAAGATGTTTAATGACATACATATCCACAAACCCAGCCTTAATGAAATTTCTGGAAGGAAAACTGCAAGGCAAGAAAATTAACTATGTTCACAATTAAGTAAGCAGTAGATAATCCCATTTTTCCAGAACTTCAAAAATGGGAATGCATGAATATTTATAATACCACTCTCCACAGCAAATCTAAAACAAGCAATAACAAAAAAATGCCCTTACTTTCCTTCTTTTTTTGTTTGTATAGAATATTCTGTATACGTCTGATAAAGAGAAATGGGGCATAACATCAGTTAGTTATTTTTTTCTTCTTTTAAATTTCTACCTGGTGTACCTGTCTCCTGGTGAAAGTGGAGTGTTGAAGTCTCCCACTAGGAATTTGTGAGATGAATGTGAGCTCAGGGGTTAATATCATTTTTTTAATATTGTTGCTTCTATATTTAAGTATAAATTTTCAAAATTGAGATTTTTGTAGTGATGGGTTTATCTTGTGATTAATATTAAATGATCTTCTTCTCTTTTGATTGATTTTGGATAGAGCTCTGTCTTGTTACATATTAGGATAGTTACATATCCTTACTTCTTTTTTTTTATTTATTTTATATAATCAAGTCCGTTTAAATGAAAACAAACATTTATAGACAATATTTGGGAATTTGGGCGTTGTTATTTCCAAACTACTTCCTGCTGGTAAGGGGCACTGTCATGGGGGATTCTAAGAAGATGCAGAAATCCTGGCTGTAATCTTTAAGGCTTCTTTCTCCAGCTGTTTTGAATGTAGGATCACCTTGTACTCTGTTTCAGACAGTCTGGCTTGATCAAACCACATTAGTCTGGAAGGAATCCACATCTTTTCATTTTCTGTGGAAACAAAAATAGGAATCCTTTTCCCCAGTAACTTGTACTTCAACTTAAATTTTGGAGTCAAAGCATTTTTTAATTTAATTTATTATTTTACATGTCAATTCCAGTTCCCACTCCCTCCCTCCATCCCTCACTTTTACCCTCTCTGCCCTCTCACATACACCATAACCACCCTCTGCTCCCATCCCCCCACCCCAATTCCATATGTAGGGGAATGCCATCCAGTTGGGGTCATGTAGATCTGACAGGTCATATCAACTAGGGACTAGGGCTTCTCTCCTGTCTCTAGGTTAAGGCAGTTATCCCTCCATGGGGGATATGTTCGCAAGGTCCTTTTGTGTACCAGGAATACATCCTGGTTCCACTATCTGAGGTCCCTTGGACTGCTCAGTCCTTCTGGCTGAGACCCATATTCAGGGGGGCCTCAGTCAGTCCCATGCTGGCTTCCCAGCTATCAGTCTGGGGGCCCGTTAGCTCCTCCTTGTTCAGGTAAGTTGTCTGTATGTGTTTCTGCCACATGATCTTGTCCTGTCCATCTGCATCTGGGTTCTACTTCGACTCAGTGTTTACGTATGCATGTATCATCCTGCTTCCAACAGGCATTAGTTGAGGGCTCCATGGAGAAGTTAGTTGTTGATCTCACTCTCCAGGAAGGGCATTTTAGATAGCCTTTCCACGGATGTTCAAATTGCTAGTTGGCAGCAGTCTTGTAGTTCTCTAGACCTTTCTTTGTGTTCAATTTTATCTTCAAACCAATATTGGCTCCCTCTTTTATGTTCTCTTGTAGTGAAATAGTCTCTCTGTGGCACTGACCATGCCCATTGGGGATGGAGCCATGGGCAGAAGTGACCTGTGGAAGGAGGTCAGAGAGACAGCCAGAAAAAGCTTTCTTGCTGGCCTGACTCAGACAGGAGAGCATCTGGTTGAATTTCCTGGTGTTCATCTGTCTAGGTTGTAAATTATTTCTCCATGAATAAACATCTATTCAGCCTATTTGTTTATCCTGACCCTTATTTAAATGTGATATCTGGTGTCAGAAGCAGGATTAGGATTTTCATTGGACTTGGGTTTCACCCAGGCAGCAGATACTACTCCCCTCCCCAATGGGCAGTGTTTAACTCACCACAGCTTTGGGACATTTGCCTCTTCCTTACGGCAAAGGAGATCTTTGCCGCCAAAGCGGACCTGAGAAGGTACACACAGCTTCTCATTTTTTGCCCATTTCTGCATGGCACTTTGCATTCGCTCAGAGCTGCTGGGCACCCACCCTTCTTGCACGTTTTTCGCTCTTAGTCTTGTGTTCCAGTAATTCCACAAGTCTCCTTTTAACAAAATTTTGCTTGCCATAGTTTGTTAAGTGCTATTCTACATGGACCGGATCATCTGCTGCTGGACAATATTTGGCGGTACACTGCCAGGCAGAACCGGGGTCAGATGGGCCTCGGCAGCTAGGCGCTATTTGGTGGCACACCTCCAGGCATAACTATCACAAACTGAGATCTACAACTAAAAGCATCAAAGTTCCAGGACAGCAGAATTACACCTAAGGTAATTGTAACATCCTTTGCAATTTAAGCTGATATAATATCTGAGATCAATTGTTCCATAACGATGGCAGATAATTTTACAATGCAGGACTTTAGGAATTATTTTACTTCATATATAGAAGGGATTTTAGCAGAAGAAACTTATGACTGGACCAATATGTACTTTTATTTTGTAATAGCAATGGGTTTCATCATTAACATGATATTCTTAAAGAAATGGTTTGAGATTACAGCAAACAATGAGGAACCTGTACAAACCATAGGAAACTTAGTAACAAGGATTCGAAACATTGAAAATGATAGAATTCAAAGCATAAAATGTATAGAAAGAAAGGTTCAGAATATTGAAGATGGCATTTGCGAGCTGACAGGTAGAACTTGTTTCATGTCAGATACCTCAATAACCAGAACAGAAACAATGCAATGCAGTAACACACTAGCAGAAACAGCTCGTTCCTAGTCAGAGGAATCTACTAATAAGTTGGAAAAACTGGAACATCAGATAGAAAGACTAGATGATAGGATCTCTTCCATGTCTGAGGATAATGGAAAGCTAGCAGATAGAACATTGTTTCTGGAAGGCAGTTTACATGCCATTCAGATAATATCTAGAAATGAGAAGATTAAAAACATGGATTCATTTGTAATTGGAGAAAGTAAGAAACTGACTGATGCAATGAAGTCTCTAGAAAGTTATTTGATTCACAAAGTTCAGACATTCAAAGAAACGATGGTGAATAGATTTCAGGCTTTAGAAGACCTTCAGTCTGATACATCAGAAGAAGATCTATAGGTAGAGAGGGCATGAAAAAGATTTAAAATTTTCCACACCATTTAGGGTCAGTGGAGATTTCCCTGTATCTGTTAATGAAAAACCAGCAACGAAAAAAAAAAAAAAAAAAAAAAAAAAAAAAAAAAAAAACTCAAAAGGTGTCTTTGCATATAAGTGGGAACCAATACGTATGAAAGATTTAAAAGGTGTAAAGGAAGCATGCACTCTCTTATGGCATGTACTCACCTTGTGTGAAAAAATTAGTAGAATCATGGGAATGGAATAACAAGATAACTCCTAAGGATTGGGATCAATTAATATCAGCTGTCCTTGAAAATCCTCTCAATTAGAATGGAGGGCTTTATGGAGATAGGAAGCAAAAGCTCTTGAACTTCAGGGCTTAAAGAAAGTTTATAAAGCTCCCCAAGATAAAACTCTTGGTGAGGGTCTCTATGCTGACCCAGAAACCAAAGCTGCCTATGATGAACATATCTTGTCTGTATGCAGTACAGCAGCTTTTAATGCTTGGGATAAGGTTAATGAATTAGGAGAGAGGATAGAACCCTATACCAAGATAAGGCAAGGACCTAGAGAACGCTTTAGTGTCTTTGTAGAAAGATTATCTAGGGCAGTACAATTAGAGATAGCAGACATATATGCTAGGCGGATACTCATAGAATCTTTAGCCTATGAGAATGTAAATCCTCAATGCAAACAGGTGCTTTGGCCTTTAAAAATGCGATCAGCACCCTTGGATGAATGGGTCCTATATACAGGCAACATTGAGTATAATGACAATAAGACTGAAGCATGGGTAGGAGAAGCCATATCTAAAGGTCAGAGAAGACATCAAGATAACAGAGTTCCTTACTATGGTGACTTAGCAGCTTAGGTAGGAGAAGCCATCTTCAAAGGTTTGAAGAGATATCAACATGTCAGATGTTATAACCGTGGTAAGATAGGACATCTAAAAAGAAATTGTAGGCAAAGCTTCCCTAGAAATAACACTCCCAGGTATTAATCAAACAGAAGACCTCAGCATCCTGGGTTAGGTAGAAGGTATGGCAAAGGCAGACACTGGACAAATGAGTGTAGATTGAACAGAGACAAGCAAGGAAACCCTTTACCATCGGGAAACTCCTTAGGGGGCCTCTCGAAGGCCCCCAAATCACAGGTGGTCCAAACATTCCCAGTCACAGTGGAAGACAATCTCCCACAGGACAATTAGAAAATTCTGTGCCTATTATAAAAACTCATACTGCTCTGGATGACAAACTAGTGACAGAAGTTGAATCAAACATGACAGAAGGAAATGAAAAACGTATATTTTTGCAAACTGCTATAAATAGTCATAGGCCTAGGTTGATAGTTAACATGAATAGTAGACTGTT